>NC_056005.1:12931093-13191566 GCF_018446385.1 Zingiber officinale
TCGGATAGATATATATATATATATATATATATATAATTTTTTAGATATTCTCTATTTTTTTCAAAAAACACTATCTATATTTTTAAAAAACAGATGTGAAAAAATATAAACTAATACAGATATAGATAAGATATAGAAAATATAAAATAACACTATTTTTAAAAAAATGTACGTTTTTAAAAAAAAAAATAAAAATGAAAAATACCTAAATGACTGGTCTAATGTCATATTCACAAGTTGTGTTCGATTTTTATTACCCCATGTTTCCACAAAATTGTTTCAGGAGCACAATTTTACTCAAAAAGTTCACTAATATTCAAAATCATACTGGAATGCCGATCCAGATTTTAATGCGTATAGCAAAAGTTGGTACCTGAAAATAAATCAACCCTAAGGTAATCATTATAACTTTTATGTAGGCGGTGTTTCAGCAACTAGTACATTCTTAAATCGCACATTTTTAGGTTCCCATTACCATTGTTCCACCATGAATGTTCTCTGAGCTTAAGAAACCCACCTTACATATTCAATGTTCTCTTTTAGTTCATTGTTTCAAAGTTGGAGTGCAATGACCGAGTCATGAGATTTCGAATGAGCACAAAAGATATCATGAGATATACAATTGGAAATGTTTTTAGTAGACTGCTAATCTCAACAAACACCGGGATAAGTGTCAGCATATGCAATTTTGCTTCTCAAGTAAACTCACAGCACAACCCGAAAAATTGTTCATGTCAAATATGATTGGAAATCAATGATCAACGTAAAGAACAATAATAAACCTCACCTGACAATTGCAAATAGCATATAACAATGTTCAGTATCTAATCCCTTTTGCAACTTCAAAGAAATGGGCAACGTTTTCCTCTGGGGTTCCTACTACGATACCATGTCCAAGGTTCAGTATATGTCTATTGGTACCTGCCTTTCTTACCGTGTCCATAATCCGCTGAGTTATGAATTCCTTTGATCCAAAAAGAACACCAGGGTCGACGTTTCCCTGAACTGCAATGTCTGATCCCAACCTTCTCCTACCTTCTGCCATATCAACTGTCCAGTCCAAGCTCACAACATCAACGCCGGTCAATGGTAGTCTCTCAAGCAAGCCTCCTGACCCACTTGCATAGAGGATCAGAGGTAGATACGGATGGGTCTTCTTGACTGAATCTACAATTTGTTTTAAGTAAGGCAAGCTAAATTCTTCAAAGTCCACAGGACTAAGCTCAGTTGCCCAGGAATCAAAAATTTGTACAGCTTGTGCCCCATGGTCAGCTTGATATCTGATGTAGTTGGCCATAGAGTTTGTAAATTTCTGCAATAGCGAATGTAAAACCTACAGAAGAAACATCGTGTATCAGAGTTGCATAACTGAGACATGCGCAACGGGACTAAACTTGGTAAAAGTTTCACGCTTTTTTTACAAGCTAAAGACATTTGCCAAATCAGGCATCAGCTAAAAAAAAATTCTGAAGGATTTCCTTTTGTTAAATTTTTGTCAAAGCTCAAAGCATTGTAAAATGTTTTCCTACTATCTAAAGATGTTTCTGCATTTTATGGTTTGTTTTTGTCAATAACAGTGGTATTTTTGTAATTACCTTTGGCTGAGAGAAAGCCAGCCTCTTTATCTTCGAAAAGTGCTTAGAAGATCCACCTTCAACTACATATGATGCTAGGGTGAATGGAGCCCCAACAAAACCCAGAACAGCTGCATCACCTTTAATCTGTTAAAGAGCAGCAAGTTCAGTAATCCAAAATACAATTATGAAACATACTAAACCTGGAAAATTTTAAACTAGTTAACACCCCACCAAAGCCAATATGAATAAGGTTGATCTTATTACTTTTCCCCTTAAATTTTTAAGCCTTTCATCTAAATTTTTTAGTTAATACTTGAAATATTGCCTTAACCATGTTGAGTTCTCATTTGAAATTTTCGTGAACTTCTCAGTTGAGATCCCTGTGAAAGTCTTCACTTGGAAAATTACACATTTTCCCTTTGACACTTCCTGAACGACATTCTTCTTTCTTTTCAAAGTCAGTGAATGATGTGTGGATTGTAATCATTCTTCTCTCCAACTCAATATCTTTGGATTTAATTGTTCCCAAAGACAACGATGATTAAGGAGACAACCAAACACAGGCAAATGTGTTTGTTGAGACAAATTTCTTGCTACAACATGAAGCAAGCACATCAATTCCCTAAGATTTTATGTGAAACTTAAGTTAAAATGACCAGAAAGAGGAATGGCAATAATTTTGAGCCTTCTCCATTTGAAATCTATCAAGCACCTTTAATCTATATGTAAGTTAAAATGACGGGAAAGAGCAGTGCCAACAATTTTGATTTCTTCATATGGAATCTATCAAACATCTTTAACATATATGCCTGGTGATGGATAATCTTTTGATGTTTTTATCCCAACTTATTGACATTCCACGAATCTTCACATTTGACCTTATACTCTTCATAGGAAATGACTGATTGAGTTAGGGGCAGAGCTAGAATCTTTTGCTGACGGTAGGTAACACTATAATATAATTAATAAAGTAATATATATATATATCTATATAAGATCTTATATATAATCAATTCAAGAATATAATGATTCAATTTTTTTATAGTTGATTTCGATGCTAATTAATAATAATCTTCAACGAGCGCAGATGAAAAGTATGAGCTATTGAGCTCGGATTTGAGAGTAAATATAGTTAATCCAGGTATACAGACCCTTACAGATCCGACTATTCCGAGAGGTGGGCTGCCCTCTCTCGGTTCACCCATTAGGCAAATTTGGAAGTGCTCGCGATAGTGCGCCTAGTAGTCAACTTCCACAACCCTCCCCCCACTGTTGAGCTGCATAGGCAAGTTAAATGATTTTACAAGGCACTATGTGCCACTTTGCACAGCCTCTACGCCAATTTGACTAGTCAATTGGTTTTACAAGACACTGTGTGCCGCCTTGCTAAGCCGCTCCACCAATTAATAGCCATATTGCATGCTCCGAACTAAGAGGAGCCTTGGCGCAACGGTAAAGTTATTGTCATTTGACCAAAAAAGTCACAGGTTCGAATCCTGGAAACGGCCTCTTGCAAAAAGCAAGGTAAGGCTGCGTGCAATGGATCCTTCCCCGGGACCCCGCATGGCGGGAGCTTCGTGCACCGGATTGCCCTTTTTATTGCATGCTCCGAACTGTGATGCTCTGTGAATCCACCAATCGTCTTTCTCCCACACCGTGCCTAGGGACAGGCTTGGAGTATCTTCACGATAGTGTAAGATCAAACTAAAAAAATGGGAAAATTTGAATTGAAATATGAGAAAATTATTATTCTCCCTTTTTGCATATAAATCTTATATTGTTCCTGGGTGCGTAGGCTATTCCACATATGGTGGATCATGATATCAAGTCTGCCAACATATTGTTGGACAACTCTATGGTGGCTAGGGTATGATTTTCTATCATTTTCATGTGTTTGATGCAATAATTAAAAGGCAAACATATTATTTGGGCAACTATATTATTTTTCTGGGCACTGGGCAGCTATATTATTTTTTCTGACTCAGTTTTGACAGCTGCCCACACTGGGCCCATGCAAGCTCTGCCCCTGGATTGAGTCCCCTTTGCTATCTATTAACCTTGGTCCTATATTAGTCAGCATAGGAAATCATCAACATCTAATAACAAAATGAGAACCATCATTTGATCCGTTGATAGAGAAACAAAAAGACTTGAGTATGGGTGAGTAAAAGTTCAATTAAACTGAATTAACTGATCGAATTTAAAAATTCAGTTCGGTTAATTCCGAAATTCATTTTTTTTTAAATATCGGTTATATTGATTCAATTTCGATTTTAAAAGTAGAAATTTAGTTAAACCGAATAAATCGATTTTTTTTCCGCTGAACCGGATAAATCCATAAAGGGTAATAGATTTCCCTAATTCGGTAGCTTCTCTCCTCGACGGCTTCCCTAAACTCCGTGACTTCTCACTTCTGCTCAAGTGTCGATGCTCGCCAATCGCTACTCTGCACTTCGCTCTCCGATTGTTGCTATATCCTCTCTTCGTTTCCTTATGTCATGGCATCCCTGTTTAGGGTTCGCAACGAGGCACCAGAGGAGGGTAGATCGGGCGGGAAGACCCTCCGCAATTGGAGAGGAAGCAAGCGAACCTCCGGAGCCCCATTAGTTCTTTGGCCTCGTCTCTAGCACCGTGTACACATAACCTCCCTCCCCCGCTCACTCTCCCGATGCCTCCACCACCCGCTTGGTGCCCTAGTTGGCACCTTGGCCTCATCTTCGGCACCGGGAAGCTCATCTCTTCTGTTTCCGCTCTGATAAAAGCTCCACCGAGTCTCCACTTCCTATTTCCCTTCCTCTTTGGATTACTTCTTCAAACAAGACCACAACTCTCGATCCGATGAGTTGTTTCTTATTTGTTTCGGCGGCGATTCTAAAATCAGCAAAACGTCCTACTTGATTCCCAGTTATGTTGATTGTGTGGCTGCTGGGTTTGGGTCCGGATAGCGTCGCGCATGAAATTCTATCTGACGCCTTTGCCCCCGCGGCTTTAAAAATCCGTCGGAAGAGAATTGTATAAAAGGTTGGTTAATTCAATTTTCGACCGAATTAACCAATATTTTATCGGTTTGGTCCTTTCAGTTAGCTCAAAAAAAATTTGGTTTGTTGGATTTCAGTTAGTTCGGTTCAATTTTAACCGAATACTCAACCCTAGACTTGAGACCATGTAGTTCCATGCATAGTTTAAATATTTTGTGTTGCTGCATTGCATTGGTGCCTGCTTCAATCCATTTAATATTTTCCTTAAAAATATAAGTTAAGCTCTTACCTTTCATCCCAATGGTCCACAAGTGCAGAGCATGATGCCCTAGCACACTTGTAAAATGTCGACTTCATCTTGATTGAACAGTAATTTTATCTAGCCATGAATTTCACATTGGACCTATCTACATTGTCAATCCAACCTTGGCTTAATCTGACCCGACCTTGACATGTTTTGCCAAACAGACATGGCTTGTGACCCTATCAATCCATCTAGTGAGTTTACCAATCCAACACCATAGTTAATGGGCTAACTAGTTAGTCTGTCTTTAGCCTCAACTAATCAACTATTGGCTTAGTTCTCAAGTAGATCATCTTCAGAAAATGGGGCGATCAAGATTTGAGTATGGATAGGATGGTTGTTGATCCATTTCATCAAGGAGCTCAAGTGTAAGATGTTGAAGGTAGGAAAATAGAATTCTTATTAATCAAAAATTGAATTTTACATTAGAAACTAGGAAAGCTGTATAGCTTGGATACTACTAAAATTAAGAAACAACTAAATAATTCTTGAGATACAGTAATCACAATTGGCTACCAACACAAAAGAATTACCAAGAAACTCAACTAATTACCAAACAGCACAAAATTCAAACATTATTCCAAATTTCCATCACAATTATATTATTTTATTTAATATTATGACATCTATACTTCAATATGTTTTGGATAAATTCATGAAAGTTCACAAGATCTATACATTATATTAATGTTAAGCAAATGGTTCTATCAAGATAGGTATGCTTTTATCTTTCACCCAAATCTCATAGGCAAGGATATTCAAATGAATATTAAAAAAGGATAAAAAAGACTCCAGTAATTAAGGATCAGAGGATAAATGCAGGCCCACAGCATGCACATACATATATTGTATTTAAAATCAGGAGCTTGTAGATTGACAACTAACTGAAATATGCATCCTAGAATCAATCAACTTATGGAGTTTCCATTCAAATTCCAAAAAAGGAAAGAAACAAATGAACCAACCTCTTCGCGCAATATAGTCAGTGCCTCCCCTACATATGGAACAAACTTGTCAGGATCAAACTCAGTTACTTGATCTACATCTTCAGCAGTTCTAATAGGACTATATATAAGTGGCCCTTTTCCTTTCACAATGTCAAATGGTATACTCATCCCAGGAAGAGGGGTAAGGATATCAGAGAACAAGATAACCTACAAGAATGACAATCATAAATAAACTTGATGAGAAACTCAAGATGCAAAGATGTGACCATCCAAGAATGAAAATTCAGCTGAAAGATTTAGGGGGCGTTTGGTTAAATGATGGGAATGACTATGGGTATGGGTTTGATAGTAAGGTGTAATGGGAATGGGAATGGAAATGAAACCCACCTAGTTATATGGGTTTGGTTGATTCCCATAAATCTAGAAATCATTCCCAAATTGTCATTCCCAAACCCACAATCCAAACACCATCTTTTACTATCATTCCATTCCATCATTCCCAAACCCATCAACCAAACACCCCCTTAGAATTCCTCTCTTTATTAAGTGATTACGTATTAGTGAGAACAACATATGTTGAACAAGATGTTTCATTTATTTGCAGCCATCTATATGGGCCTTTCCCTATTCAGCCATGTTGATGGCAATGTTTTCAGAAATATTAAAAGCAATAGCATGACATTCATGGTTTCCAATAAAACATTGATAACATGATAACCCATCTGTCTAGGAATCATCAAGTAAAACAATCATCACCTTCAAAATGAGGAAAAGGCAAGGAAAAACAAATTGTACAAACTAAGAATATCTTACCCCATCAGGTTTAAAAACCTTCCATGGCTGCAAAGATATTTCAACTACAAGATCAACATTTTCTGATCTTTCACGAAATGAGGGATATTTTTCACATATCTGCTGGTAACTCTGGGTGCAAAAAAGAAATCTGAAATGAAATCAGTTTGTACAAGAATCTAAAATACGTAGATATGCTTGAAATTGTTGCTTAATTGATAGTTAGTTGATGAATGATTTCCGCATTCATAAACAAAATACCAATTAGTACAAGAAGTCTAAAACAAGTTAAATTTACTTGCATATTCCGATAACAATGCATAAATAATATTCTTTTGGCAGATAATCATACACTAGTGCGAATAAATATAATTTATGCATACAGCTTGCTTTTCAGCGATATATAATATTAACTGTGGCAATCACCTCAATAGTTACCAAGTTGCAGTTTTAGGTCCTTGTAACAAAAAAATCAGTTCTAAAAGTTCAGATCATGAATATAGCTAGCTACAGATTCCAGAAACTAAGTAGTTGTTTTGTGTCATCATTTTCCAAATAACTGCCTTATCAATTTCCACCAATCTATAAAGGTGATGGAAGTAGTATCTTAGTGGAACCGATATACTTTTGTTAGTGAGCATAGCTATCCAATTCAGAAATAGTTGAGTTTATGCTTTACTTTTGTTCCAATTAATTGGTCCAATAACAAATATGGAGGGGTAAATGAAATAATGCCAGTAAAAAAAGATAAAAAAAGTATAAGTTTAATGGATCAAGGTTAATAAGTGAGCTAAGCAAGCCGCAGCTGAAACAAAAGAGTGTGCTAAACCTGCCTTCATGTACCTCCCAGCTTGCCGCATCAGCCAAACTGGAGGTCTCTCAACTTTCTCACCACGAACAGCATTCAGTAAGAGGGGCTCCGCAATGCTTGCAACCTTTGGTGTTTCTACATACTCTGAAACATTGCAGAGAATCATAGATTACATCTAGAACAGGATAACCAACAAGAAAAATTATACGTCATCCCTACTTTTTACTGTTCAGATCTTTTAAACTGAAAAAGAAACTTATCAATTTGTAATATACACATATCAATGGGAAGGTTGAGAAACATATGTTTAATGGCATCTAACCTTTTTTTATCTGCGCAATCAGATAGAACCACAACTCATTGGTCGGTGAATACAAGAAATTTTCCACGGATATGTAATGATAATAATAATAAGAAGAAGAAGAACATTGTTTTTAAAAAAGGAAATACGTATTAGTCCCAATTCCACAAAAGAACTAAAACCCTAATCGAAAAGCTAGGCGATGACCGAGAATGAACACCAAAAACAAAAACATCAGAAGGAATTGAAAATGTTAAAGGCTCGGTACCTCCAACAGCGCATCGGACAGGGAGAAACTTCGACTTTGACTGATAACCAAACACCGAATTCCGAACGACAGTGGAAGTCGAAGATAGCGAAATCGGGTAGCCGATACACGACATCTTCCAATTAGGCAACGAAGGAGGCGACTGCGATGTACGAAATCAAACGCTCCCCTAAAATCCTCGGCAGTCCTCCCACCTCCAGCTCATTTTTTCAATTGCCGTCAAGACGTGATGATGAATGATCTTAAAACCATGAAATAAAGATATAATTGCGAACTTACCAAAACACCCTATCGTCGAACCAGAAGACAAAGGTTTCAACTGTAACTTCGATCTCAATCTGGCGTGTTTAGGTAATCTCACGACAGCTGTATCTTTCCCGTTCTCTCACCAGCCAATTAGAATTGATCAGGCTCTGCCCTGTGGATAATGCCTTAACTCGAGCGAGTATCAACACCACCAGAAGCCTTATCAGTTTGTGCTCCCGCTGAAAAAATAAAAAATATTATTAATTTTATATATTAGATAACTCGATTGGCACCTTCATAATGTTTATTTTGCAATAGTATAACAATTCAATTAATTAGTTTGTTGCGCTCGTCCACACTAGCATTAATTTGTTCTTAGCTCAGGGCTTCCATCCCACTGTGGACATATTTTATGTACGACAGCTTTTCATCTCACTTTTATTTTGTGATAAAAGAGTTATTTAAATCAGTATAGATAGATGGCTTCTGATATGAGTGAACTACTAAGGATAAAAGTTAAACAGTTAGTATTATTTTTTAATATAATAGATAAATAGTTTTTCGCCTAATTCATTTATTGATGGAGCACAATGAGTAAAAAGTCACTCGTAATTTTTAAAATTGATCCCTTCCAAAACGAGAGAAGATGAATACTTGATGTTCTTATCCGAAAGTATAAACTTGGAAAGTTGGAAATGTGGTGGCTCTATCTGAAAGTATAAACTTGGAAAGTTGGAAATGTGGTGGCTCTATCTGAAAGTATAAACTTGGAAAGTTGGAAATGTGGTGGCTCTATCTGAAAGTATAAACTTGGAAAGTTGAAAATGTGGTGGCTCTATTGATTGGATGAAGATTTCGTTTTTCTCTTCTTTGTAAAATAAAATTAAATCAGGGAAGGGGTCCTTAGTGTTGACCCCCGACGCTCAAGTTAGAAATAGAAGAAGAAGAGAAAGTGAAAATACTAGGGACAGAGATTAATCTCGTCTTTCTTCATACCTATCATGCTCTTTTATATCTGTTTTAGTGACCCTTCATATTTCCCTGTTTAATGATATTAATTACAGACAAAAGACATCTTTGTTTTGACTTCTCAGCATTTAATAATAGATAGAGTGTTCTCATTTGTTTTCTCTTCCCCTTATTAAGTATTTATTTTTTCTTCTTTTATTATATTAGTTCATTATTCACTGTCAATGGTATACCCTAAGCCGGACGGATGGCCCGCTCTCCTGTCGATCGGGCTGACCAGACGTTGTTTCCTCCAGACGGTTTACCGGACAACGATTCCTCCGATTGGCCTATGTATCACCCTCTCGCTCGGGCGACGTGGTTGAGCCACATTGATCATCTTGACTTTGACCTCCACCGTGACCGTTGACCCGTGCCAGGTGGGCTCCTTACCACCGCATCACAAGTCTCCCATTCAAGTCTAGTCAAAGGAGGTTATAAATCCGACTAACTGGACAAGATGTGTCGCTGACGACTCTAAGGCCCAAGCGGCCTTCATGCTCCGATTTTCAATCGGTGACAAGCTCATGCCGCTCGGCCCTCTTTCGTGGGGTTATTGCTCAGCCCAAGCCTTCGAAGCGAAAATGTGCATAAGCCATTCGAATATGTGGTGATCACGTGTCCATGCCTGATCGGAACGACAGACGGTTATACTTGGTGACAATTTTCTCCTGCTTGCTCCTTGTGCCCCTCGGTTGAGCACGGTCTTGGCTAATGTCATCTAAATTTTTTGAAAACTGCGTAAATCCCTAATAATCATCATGGTCGAGCATGCGACCATACCTTTTAATTAAGTACCTTAAATGCTGCCTCATGACCAAAGGACATGTCCCCATACTGTCGTCGCGTGCTTGATGTGACAAGCGGATATCCGCTTGTGATGCAACGTGCACCTTTTCAAATTTAACGGTTGGATCTGCTTCTAGGTTTTCGTAACTCCGAATCAGATGGCTGGGGTCGATTGGTCGCAAGGTTTATAAACCTCGCGTGCACCGCCGTCTTCCTCACTTCGCATCTTTGTCTTCGAGTCTTCGTCTTCGAGTCTTCGTCTTCGAGCTTCCTTGCGACGTTGCGTGCTTCTCCCTTTTCGGTGATCTTTTTAGTAAGCTCCCTCCTTTCAATCGAATCCTTTCACTATTCTTAGCGTCTTCTCTTTCAATCTAACTTCATTGTTTCTTGTCGACCTTCGTTTCCGATGGTAAGCTCCTCTCCGTTCCTGGACTCTGGTACACGACCATCGAGTCCAGGTTCGACGGAGGTGATGTTGAGAGTTTGAGAGCCGCTTTTGAAATTCTCTCTAATTATCAAATCGGCCTTCCTTCGGCTTTTGACCGCTTGAACGAGTCGTCTCCGGGTTTTGTATGCTTCTTTAGGGACCAATTTACCGTCGGTTTGTGGTTCCTGATCCATCCTTTTTTCGCTGTCATTTGTAAATATTTTCGTATTTCTCTTCATCAACTAGTGTCGAACTCCTTTCAACTGCTGTGCGAGGTCATTGTTCTGTTCCGCCTGCATGACATTCCTCTTACAATCCTCGGCTCTTCCACTATTTCTATTATCCTAAATTGTTTGAGCCTGGGACTTTTCTCTTCCATGCCCAAGTGGGTCTAGTCTTCTTTAATAAAATGTCGTTCTCCAATAAATATTAGAAGGACTACTACTTCTTTGTTCGCTTTCCCGAGCGGTCAGACTTTCCGACCAGCTAAAAATTAGAGGTGTCGAATCCTACCGAGTTCAAGAAATACAAGAGCCGATCGGACTACCTTCATGCACCTTCCAGCTTGGTCGGTCAAAAATACTATATCCATAAGTTGTTGTTGGAGGGCATCCTCTACGTGTTCGACCTTAGCCCGATCTTCACAAGGCTTCCGTCCAGCCTAGGTATACTCTTTCTTTTCCCCAACCTTTGAATCCAACTGATTTTTCTTCCTTTTGTGCAGCTCGAATCATGTTGTGAGTGCGTCTGGCCAACAAGTGTAAGCTTACGGACGCAAACATCAACGTCGCGGTCGTGGCCTAGTTGGAGAGCCACAATCTGCAGCCGGTCGGTTCCAATGAAGATCCTCTCAATGAGGAGGAGGGTGAAACCTCTGCACTTGCTCCCGATCAGGGAGCTGTTGTGCTCCTAGGCTCTATATCTTCTGACCGGACGTTGTCATTGTCCAGTCTGCCTGAGGGATTAATAGCTGCACCGCCGGTCACCTTCATGCCACCCCCTTTGCCGGTGGGACGAGTGTCCCGCGTTGACCGGTGTCATCGCCTTAGTCGGTTGGCAGAGCAACTTCAGCCCCATCCACTCCGCGGCCGATGCCACATAACGACAGTCATTCATCTACCTACGGACGAGTGGCATACCTCGGACAACGCCGAATCCCAAGCCCCTGAGCACCAAATAATTATCCAAGGGCCACTCGCCCAGATATGGGCCAACGCTAGGGCTCGCGCAATGGTCATGCCTCCGGGGGCACTCGCCGATAGTCATACTCAAATGTCCACTGGGGTGAGCATTTTACTTGTACATTCTCATTTATTTCCACTCGGCTCTAATACTTTCTTGGATTCCTTGTAGTATTGGTAGAGAGTCTGGCCATATGCCAAACACTCATATGTTTGGAGCAGGAAGTCAAGCAGTTGCGTGCACCGAGCAGCTAATCGTATGCTTCCCAGACGTAGCTAGAGTAGATGAGTGCTAAGATGGCTCAACTAAGAGCCAATTTGGCCATGAGCTCCGAGCAGCTGGAGGTCGAGAAAAGGCAAAAGCGGTGAGCAGGCTGCACAATTGGCTCGGCTTGATAAGCAGGCCAGTTCCTTTGAGACCAAGCTCAACTTGGCCAACACCAGGAAGCTCCGGGCCATCGAGAACTTGGAGATCAAAAACAAGGAGTTTCGGGCGTTGTCTCAGAAGCTGAAGGACACGGAGGCGTCTATGGACGCCGAACGAGAGGGCAAGTTGGCCGATCAATCTACAACGAAGGCCTAACTGGACGCCAAGGATGAGGAGCTGGTGAGTTGAAGGCAAACATAGAAGCCTCCCGAGCGGCGTTGTAAGTTTACCAAGACGCTGAATCCACGCGATTCAAGCCACAGAAAAAGGCTTACCTCCGCTCAGATGCTCTCAACGACAAGGTCATCGATCGGGCGCTCCGTCTCTTCAAGCTTGCAATCGACGGGACGCTCGATCAACTGAAGGACAACACCTATATTCCAACCACTCTGACAAGTAAGGTCATCAGCTAGGATAACATGACCGAGTCACTGCCTGACGACGTTCTAGATTATCTTGAATAAGCATGCTCCTGCGCGCCTTCTTTTTTGTACTACCTCTTTTTGGACTTGTAAAAATTATGTCAATGCTAATGAATGGTTGTCCGTTCAGCGAACCTTTTTATTGTCACTCCTTCGTTTTGCGTCATTCGGCTCTTCCTTTTCATAATTTCCTCTTTGCAAACCACTAACTATAGCGCGCTGCAAATGTGGCTTCGTGGCCTCTCAATCGACAAATGACTATCCACTTTCATAACCACTAGAACAATTCGTCCTTGCTGAATGGCCACCTTGTAGTAAAACATCGTTGCTTTTGTGTGGCGTTTTTGGGTTATCCTTTGACGTCGATTGAAGTTTCGAGTTTAAGGTCGCTACTTGACCGTTTAATGACGTAGATGTGGGTTTAAGACCGTCACTCGACCGCTGATGACGATAAGGGTTTAAGGTCGTTGCTCGACTATTGATAACAACAGGGGTTTAAGGTCGTCACTTGACCGCTGATGATGATAAGAGTTTAAGGTCGCCGCTCGATTGCTGATGACGACAGGGGTTTAAGGTCGCCGCTCGACCGTTGATGACGACAAGGGTTTAAGGTCGCTGCTCGATCATTGATGATGATAGGGGTTTAAGGTCACCGCTCGACCGTTGATGACAACAGGGGTTTAAGGTCGCTGCTAGACCGTTGGTGAAAATTGGGGTTTAAGGTTGTCGCTCGACCGTTGATGGCAAAAAGGGTTTAAGGTCGCCGCTCGACCGTTGGTGAAGACTGGGATTTATAGTCGCCACTCGATTATTATCTTGGTTTATCGGCTCAAGAGTCTTGAAAACATTTTTTGTTTATTCATGTCTGTCCTGCATCCAGAAGGCATATACACAAGTACATTTATATTTGCTCACACACCTCTCACCTGACCTTGTAGGGGTTGGAGATGATTCGCGCTCCATGGCCGCTGGAGCTGTCTTCCGTCTTCATCTTCCAAGTAATAGGCCCTGACCAGAGTTTCTGTACGACCTTGTAAGGTCCCCCCATGGTGCCTCGAGCTTGGTGACGTCCCTGATCTGCTTGATTCTCTTCCAGACCAAATCACCGACCTGGAAGGATCTCAGGATCATTCTCCGATTGTAGTTTTACTTCATCCGCTGTTGATATGCCATTAGCCGAACGACAGCTTTATCCGGTGCTTCATCAACCAAGTCGAGCTCCATCAACCTCCGCTCGGTGTTTCCCTCATCATAGAGTCCCACCTGGTCGGATTCTACTACAATCTCCACGGGGACTACCGCTTCTCCTCAATACACCAGTTGAAATGGTGTTACGTCGGTTGCCTCTTTTGGAGTCGTGCGAAGTGCCCACAAGACACTCAAGAACTCGTCGGCCTAGAGTGGTCAAGCCGAACTCGTAAGCCTCCAAGGATCTCCCGGTTTGTGACTTCCGCCTAGCCGTTGCTCTGGGAGTAGGCCATTGAGGTGAAGGCCTGCTGGATGACATAGCCTTCGCACCACTCCCTGAGTCTTCAACCCGAGAATTGTCTCCCATTATCCGAGACGAGCCTGTGGGGGATGTTGAACCGACATAAGATGTTCTACCAGATGAATTTGATGACCATCTGCTCACTTATCTTTGCTAGTGACTCGGCCTCCACCCACTTTGAGAAGTATTCCACCGCGATGAGTAGGAACCTCCGCTGACTAGTCGTCATAAGAAATGGTCCCATGATGTCCAGTCCCATTGGTCGAATGGACAAGACACTGCGGATGACTTCATCTCCTCGGGCGGTCAGTGCATGATGTTGTGATACCTTTGGTAGGACATGCACGTGGCTACTGTCCGAGCGACATCCTCTTAGAGGGTTGGCCAAAAATATCCGGCCAGGAGAATCTTTTGAGCCAACAAATGGCCACCCGGATCATTTCTACAAGAGTCTTGGTGCACTTCCTACACTTGTACTCTGGTCCTGTGGTCCAACGCACTTAAGCAGGGGTCTAGAGAAGGCTTTTTTATACAGTTGATCTCCGACCAAGGTGAACCACCCGACCCTCTTCTTTAATAGTCGCGCTGCCTCCTGGTCAGCTGGAGTTCTACCTGATCAGAGGAATTCAATCAGCGGTGTTCTCCTGTCGCTCGAGAAGACCACTCCCTTCATCCGGTCGATGTGCACCACTAATGAGACTTACTCGATCGACCGGCTAATCACGACTGGAGATAATGAACTAGCTAACTTAGGCAGTTCATTTGCTGCTTGATTTTCCGAACAGGGGATCTTTTGTACAGTGACCTCTTGGAAATTTGCCTTTAGTTTTTCAAAAGCTTCTGTATATAACTTGGGTCGGGAGCTGCTAATCTTGAATGCCCCTGATAGTTGTTGGGCGACCAACTGAGATTCCAAGTGAATGAGGACTTTTGTGGCTCAAACATGTTGCGCTGCCTGTAAGCCGACTATCAAGGCTTCATACTCGGCGTCGTTGTTGGTGGCCCGATAATCCAGCCAAACGGAAAGTTACATCCGATCTTCCTGTGGTGAAATGAGGAGAATGCCGATCCCACTGTCGTGTCGAGTGGACAAACCATCGACATATATTCTCCAAGTTGCTATTGTCTCGGCGTTCTGGACCTCTATAACAAAATCAGCTAAGGCCTGAGCTTTGATCGTCCTTCGGGGTTGATATTGAATATCAAACTCGCTTAATTTAGTTGTCCATTTGATTAGCCGTCCGGACGCCTCTGGGTTGAGGAGGACTCTTCCCAGGGTATTATTGGTCTTGACGATCATCGGATGAGCGAGGAAGTACGGATGATGTCTATGAGCGGCAAGCACCAAAGCATAGGCTAAAATTTCCAGACCGGTGTAGTGGGATTCAGCGTCTTTCAATATATGACTTAAAAAGTACTTGGGTTGTTGTTCATGGCCGTTCTGCTTGACTAATGTCGGGCCAACCGCATACTCGGTGGATGACAAATAAATCCAAAGCAACTCCCCAGCGCTCGGCTTAGCTAACACAGGCAAGGAGTTAAGATACTCCTTGAGCTCTTCCAACGCCCGATCGCACTCCGTGTCCCACTGGAATCTTGTCGCTCGGCGCAACACCTTGAAGAGCGGTAGACTCTGATCGGATCACTTGGAAATGAATCTGGACAACGCTGTGATCTGTTTGGTCAGCTGTTGGGCCTTTTTCAAGTTACAGGACGGGGGCATGTCTTGTAGTACTTTTACCTTGTTCAGATTCACCTCGATCCCTCGCTCAATGATGGTGCATCCGAGGAAGCACCCACTTTTTGCGCCGAATAAGCACTTGCTCGGGTTCAACTTCAACCCGTATATCCTCAAGGTTCGGCGTGTTTCTTCAATATCTATACACAAATCAGCAGCTCAGACTGACTTTATTAATATGTCATCGACATATACCTCCAAGTTGTGGCCGATCTACTTCCGAAACACCTTATTCATGAGCATTTGGTAGGTGGCGCAAACGTTCTTTAGTTCGAACGACATGACGTTGTAGCATAACGTTCCGTCGGTCATGATAAAGCTAACCTTTTCCTGATTTTCTTTGGCAAGCGACACTTGGTGGTAGCCTTGATACGCGTCTAGCATGCAGATTAGCTCGCAACCCACCATAGAGTCCACCATCTGGTCTATCCGGGGCAGCGGATAGAAATCCTTCAAGCACGCCTTATTTAAGTCACAGAAGTCGATGCACATCTGCCATTTATTGTCTAACTTTGAGACCAGCACGACATTAGTGAGTCAGCTCAGGAACTGGACTTTCCAGATGTGACTGACCTTTAGTAATTTCTCTATTTTTGCTCGGATGATCATGTTCTACTCCGCGCTGAAGTCTCTTTTCTGCTGCTTCACGGGTCGGGCGTTTGGTCGAATATGAAGCTCATGATGGGCGACGCTTGGCGAGATTCCGTGGAGCTCGTGGGTCGACCAGGCGAACACGTCATGATTCCACCTAAGGCAGGCGGACAGTTCTTCCTTTCTCTCGCTCTCCAGATCGGCGACAATGAAGGTGGTCGCATCCGATCGGCTCGAGTGAATCTGGACCTCTTCCTTTCTTTATAAACCATCACATGGGGCTTCTCAATGATGACGTTCACCTCCAAGCGTAGGCTTTTCCGAGCGACTCTTACTTCAGACTAGACCATCTCGACGTAGCATCGTCGAGCGGCCAACTAGCCTCCTCTAACTTCCCCTACCTTATCGTCCACTTGGAATTTGATCTTCTGGCAATAAGTGGACACCACCGCTCGGAACTCATTGAGCACCGGTCGGCCCAAAATGATGTTGTAGGCCGAAGGCACGTCTACCACGATGAAGTTTGTGGTCTTTGTCCTCTTCAGGGGCTCTTCTCCAAGAGAGATGGACAACTTGGTCTGTCCGATCGGCAACACTTCATTGCCCGTGAAGCCGTAGAGCGAGGTCGTAAATTGGCAGCAACTCACCCCAGTCAATTTGTAATTGATCGAACGCCTTCTTGAATATGATGTTCACCGAGCTCCCTGTATCAATAAAAGTTCGATGGATTGTATAATTGGCGATTACCGTTTAGATGATCAGTGCGTCGTCGTGAGAAGTTTCCACTCCCTCTAAATCTCTTGGGTCGAAGCTGATTTCGGGTCTTTCAGCTCTCTCCTTGCTGCAACCAACAGCGTAGACCTCGAGTCATCGAGCGTGCGACTTCCTTGCTCGGTTAGAATCTCCGCGCGATCGGGCCGTCGACGATCATTCCTATCTCTCCCCGAGCGGTGTTACTCCGGTTCTCTTCCTCTCGTGCCGACGGTTTGTTCCGCTCAGCAGAGACTCGGGCGGGACTTGAATTGCTCCCACGCTGAGGCTGATGGTGGCGTGGTTTGGTTGTTGTTCTTTCTTCTTCCCTTTGGAAGGTTGATCGGCGTCTTTGTCACCGATCGGGTGATGGGGATTGACGACGATATTCTTGCAGGGTCGGCCTGCTAGCTGCCAGGTCATAGCAATCTCGAGTATTGTGCGTCGTTGACTGGTGGAAGGAGCAGAACATCGGTGCCCACATCTTGCCTGTTGCAGCCTTTGGATGAGCGACCACCACATGCTGCACAACATGTGTCCTGGGCTTGTGTGGCGGGGCTCCTCCTGAGCAAGGTCCCTTGGGGGTTAATGGTTGTTCGGCTGACGCCGTTCAGACACTCCTGCGGGCTTGGTGGGTGTCTCCTTCTTTCTTGCAGCTTGGCTTCTTCCACGTTGATGTACTCATTGACCTTCTTTTGTAGGTGGCAAAAGTCTCTCGGCGGCCTCCAAATGAGCGACCGGAAGAACTCTCCTTCGGTGAGCCCTTGGGTGAAGACGTTCATCAACACGTCCGAGGAGACTGTCGGGATATCCATCGCCACCTGATTGAAGCGCTGAATATATGCCCTTAATGTCTCTCGGGCCCCTGCTTCAGTGAAAGTAGATTCACACTTGTCTTTTGATAGCAGCGACTGCGAGTGAAATGATGCAGGAAGGCAGCTTGGAAGTCTTTGAAGCTATCGATCGAGTTGCTTGGCAACTGCTTGAACCAACGTTACACCGATCTAGATAATGTGGTGAGGAAGACTTGACATTTCACCCCATCCATGTACTGGTGAAGTGTGGCCTCGTTATCAAACTTGGCCAAGTGGTCGTCGGGGTTGGTCGCTCCAATATATTCCCCGATCGTTAGTGGGGTGTAATGCTTCGGTAGAGGATCATTTAGAATCCCCTCCGAAAACTGTTGATTGACCCGCTCAGGCAAATTATCCTCTCTGATTGCCTTCATTTTCCTTGTGTCTCGAGCGAGTGCCTCATCCGACGAAGACCCCCAATATTTGTCCGCTCAGGCCTGTATCAGCATGTCGAGCTCCTCTTGCGTGAGCGTCACCATTGTGAATTGTCCGACATCTTCCATCTTCTCGTTCAGATGCCGGTTACGTTCCCACAGACGGCGCCAAAATGTTTCTATCTGAAAGCATGAAGCTGGAAAGCCGGGGATGTGGCGGCTCTGCTGACTGGATGAAGACCTCTCTCCTCTTTACAAAACAAAACCAAACCAGGGAAGGGGTCCCTGCGTTGGCCCTCCGACGCTCAAGTTAGAAACAAAAAAAGAAGAAGAGAAAGTGAAAGTACTAGGGACAGAGATTAATCTCATCTTTATTCATACCTATTATACTCTTTTATACCTGTCTCAGTGACCCTTCATATTCCCCTGTTTAATGATATTACTTGCAGATAGAAAGTATTTTTATTTTGGCTTCTCCGCATTCAATGATAGTTGGAGTGTTTTCTTTTATTTTCTCTTTCCCTTATTAAGTATTTATTTTTCCCTCTTTTATTATATCGGTTCATTATTTACTGTCAATGGCATACCCCGAGCAGGACGGATGTCCCCCTCGGCTCGCTCCTCCTCTCGCTTGGGCGACGCGGTTGAGCCACATTGACCGTTTTGACTTTGACCTCCACCGTGGTTGTTGACCTATGCCAAGTGGGCTCCTCCTTACCACCGCATCAGTTGGGAAGGTGACTCTAATGTCTGAAGACTCTGATTCAGTAAAAAATGACTCTGAGTGCGTATCACAAGGAGCGTTAGTGACCGGGCCAACGAAAAATTCCCCGGTATAGGTCCTCTGACACTCAAGTTAGTAATCGGAACGAGTAGAGGAACAATTAGAGGAACAATAGCTATGAGTGTGTAACAATACGTAGCATTGAGTACCTTTGCAAAGACCCCTTAATTTTATAGTGTTATTGTTTGTCTAGACATGAATCTCAAAGCATGCAAAAAAACATATCATAAAGATGACACATTTTCCAAAATGGACCCACAATCTCTATGTTTGGCAGAGAGGAAGTTTCTAATGTTTTAGGGGTGTAAACAAATCGAATTGAGCCGAATATGAAGAAAAATCTAAGGCTCAAATTCGACTTGAATTAGTTCTATTCGAGTTCGAACTCAATTCAAAGCACGAAAATTTTAAAATTTTTGGCTCGGGTTCGGCTTGAATCAAAGCTTGGGTTCGAGTTCGGTTCGAAATATTCGAACATGTTCGTTAGCTATTCGAACTATTGCTAAAAATAAGTACTAGAAAGGTTTAAAATTTATTTATTTAATACATAATTATATTAATAAAATATTAAGGTTCACGAGCTATCGAACTAAATAATTTGGGCTTAAGTTCGACTAAAAAAAGTTCGAACATGTTCGAGTTCAGCTTGAATTCAATAAGTTCAAATATGAATCAAATATTTATTGAGCTGACTCGATTCGTTTACACCCTTATAATGTACAGCTTGCAGGAAGAATATTCTTTGTCTTCTACGACATAAAATGTTAAAAATAAATAAGGTCGTTGGATTGAGGGGCTTACAATATGTTTACATGGTCAGTTGACCGAGTTCCCTCTGTGACCCGCTTGGCAATCACTTATAAGGATCAACCGATCGGATTTATAGAGTGTTGTCGGGAACTCGTCCTCATTTGACCTATTTGTTTATTCAAAGGGTTCAATCAGACCGGGCGTCCATTCAAAGGGCTCAAATTTGAATTGGAGCTCCACTTCTTAGATGAATTCTTAGATGCTTTGATCTCGATAAATGGTCCAGATCGTTTTAAATCAGAATGAAGGGTTGGATCACTTAGATCTGAATTAAGGAACAAGATCTCTCTAGATCAGGATCAACGGTTCATATTGATTCAGCTTGATCTCCTCCATTTGACTTCCAAATCAAACCAAATTCGATCCGGCTCGACCCTAATTTATGGCGATGAGTTTGGGAGGAGAAAAGGATCAGAAGATTAAAACCTAACGTAAATCATCACCTAAGTTTATATATAAAAAAATGTCAAAAAAATTTACCCCAAGTGCCTAATTAAAGAAATTGGCAACACTTTAAAAAATGTTATATATATAATATAAAAGTGTTTCATATTCTTATAATTATTGCAACACTTATAAAAAGTGTTGTATTTATACAATAAGTGTTGCATTTTCTTATATAGGCAACACTTATTTAAAGTGTTGTAAATTTTTAAGAAAATTTCTTCTGTTGTAACAGTTTATAAAAGTGTTGCTTCTAAAGTGATACCTTACCCTCAAATTGTAGTAGTGAATTGAACTACTCGGCTTGGCTAGTTAATCGTGCTATTTTTAAGTGGCAAATAAGTCTTGGTTTTGAAGAGTAATGACTCGTCTTGAGTTATTTATTAATATTTAGAGATTCAGTATTTAACCGACCCAATGATCCGATCGAGTAATTTGAAAGACTCGATGGCCGCCGACCGACCCAATAATCCAATTGGATAACCTCTCAGCCACGTTGATCGACTGCACTAACTTGACTGCACTAACTTGGTTGTTGATAGTTTCCTCTGTACTCTTCTTTCGGTAGTTTAAGCATGGTAAAATCTCATGATCGCTTAGTTATCTTTTTGCTCTTCCCCCTGTCCAGGATTAGAGAATTAGATTTTATAAAAAAAAAATCAAATAATATGCGGTTGAGATGATGGTTGCTAAAGATAATTACTGATTATAAAGAATGTCGTACTGTTTGTCAAATTTTGGATAAAATAGACTCATATATTGTCATGTGACGGCCAAAGAAAGTGCTCATGTGCACGAGAAGGCAAAGTTTGAGTTGATGTTACATTTCTTCTGCTCCATGTTGGAAGTGGTTTCATGCATCTCCTTATCAGATTAAGAAGAGTGGAATGAGAAGCTTTATTTTGATATCAAGTTTTTTGAAAAAAAAAAAATGAAGAAGAGGAGGAAGAGTACTTCGTTGATACAGAAGATACACAGAGAGCTAGCTTTCCTCATTGCTGCAGCAGATCCTGAGGTGCTAACTAGCTTAAGTCAAAAACACTTTACAAAGTTGCAGCAGATTAAGCCAACTAGCCTAGTCGAAAACAACCATTCTGTTTATTAACTTAACCATGCATGTTTCGTATGTATAATCTGCGTTTGTATGTATGTTCCAAGAGAGACTAGTTATCACCTTAGAATCTTTCACAACCCCACGAATCTGATCAAATCCCTTCTTTTCTTGAAGTATCCCACTTAACACTTTTGCTATTGATCATCAGCTTCAAGCAGAAAGTTAAAGATACCAAAGCAATAAGCAGCCATCCCCACAACTTCGGGTTCGTCAGAAAGTTGGCATAAAGCACATTTAAAGTTCAGCGAGAGAGTTCTTCACATGTAAGAAAACATCCATAACCAAAATCTGTATGAAAATGGAACATAAACACAGGAAGCAACTAGTTCTCCTATTTCCATTTCTTAATTTTTTTTGTTGTGCCAGTCTGTCTTCAACTAAATGTCCCAACCTTTTGTCTTCTCCAGAAAATTAAGTCGCGAAGAATTTTACACAATTGTATCTAAGTACCAAATTAGTGCTGATCACTCCTAATAACCGGTACGTTCATCTTTATATATATATATATATATTGTGGTCTCAATCACTCCTTACTTTTAGGTCATCATGTAGTTGTTTGTTCAGAAGATATTCTTTTCTTGGTCCATCTCTAATCTACATATCATGTATTAAACTGAGTATTTGGCCATCAAGGCTTATTTAGACTTGCTTAAATGACCTCAATATAAAGTGAATTCACCATCAAGTCTCTGATGGGCACTTGAATTAATTACTCCACAACCTAATTAATAATGTCGATAGCATTAGAGAATATTCTATTTAGTGGTTAAAAGTGGGAGGAGGACCTAAGCCATCCTTCAAATGGCTGGAGTAGGAGTATTGTCCCTTATCAATCTTTTTGAGAATTAAAGAAGGAAATGCCGTGGGAGTGCTCTTATGCGCTGTCGGTTACTTTCACATTTTCAGAAGGCAGTCCACACTAGTATGAGCTGGATTTCTTGTTTGTGTTTACTTCCCAAAATGGCAGCTTGATCCGTAAAGGTCTATTGTTCAATCTTGATCAAGCAATTTTGGTCTATAAATACCACCACTCTCAAAGTTACAATTCCCTTTCCCCCCTCTTCTCCTGCCTTGCTTAGTTTGAGAAGAAGCATTCTTCTCCATTATTCCTCTTCCTTATGCAAAACACAAAGTTCTACCTGCTGTTTAAGTAGTCGTCAAGAATCTGCACTTCAAACAAGGGAGCTTAATTCATCCTATTCTGTATCATCTTCATCTCTTGATGTTTCTCTAAGTAAAATTGCCCTATCTTGTTTATGATAACCACTATTCTTAATCGCATGACAAATCTTGCTCAATCATTCTCCGTTGTCTTCCTTTACTGGTTCTACGTTTTCCATGATCTCTGAGCTAAAGAGCCACCGGAGCCTCTGCTTCTTTGCATGCGACTCTTAGCTTTCCTTTGTCATAATTCCGTTGAAATATGTACACGCTTTCCTGGAATTTAATTTAGCTCCGAGAAAAATATATTCCTTCTAAAACTCCAACGTCTAATGGCTTCTCCTGGTGGCGCTTCTTCCGGTTCCTCTCTGCTCCATAACTCCGGCGCCGAAGGTCTGCAGACTGTCACGGACCAGAAGAAGCGGAAGCGAATGATATCCAATCGCGAATCCGCAAGGCGATCCAGGATGCGCAAGCAGAAGCAGCTGTCGGATTTGATAACCGAGTCGAGTCAGCTGCAGAAGGAGAACAGCCAGGCCACAATGCTCTTGAACATCATCACACGGCGCTGCGCGACCGTGGAAGCCGAGAACTCTATTCTTAGAGCTCAGGTGATGGAGCTCAGCTATGCACTCGAGTCACTTGATGAGATAACGCAGAGCATAAGAGGAAGCAACAATATGGTCTTGTGGGACGGGACACAGCTGATGAATAGCCTTATGATCAGTTCGTGGAACTTCAGATATATAAACCAACCCATGATGGCTCCAGCAGAGAAAATGTTTTACTATCGACAGGGAGCTTATTAAAGCTGTATGTGCATGGCTAGATTAGTTTGCTATGTAAGCTTTTATTCTTATCTATTGCAGGTTTGAGGCGGAAGAAGTCCAAGCTCCGTTGTATCATTGGTCTTACCAAGACACTGAAGATTGGTAATTGGTGTAGTTTGTATATGGGTTTCTGTATCGCTTCCACTTTCCCTGAAACATGATTGATTATATCTGAACCTCTCTGTATTTATGCCTTTAGAACTGAAGGATTAAGGAATCATAAGAGTGAAACTTAAACTCTTTCCAGGGTCTAGTGGTTAACCCCTGCAAATTTTGGGTGCATTCATTTCTTGAAAAGGCAGCCCCTGGAAGGAAACTTTCAGAACACTCACATATATATGATTCATTTGAACCGTTGAAACTGACATGTGATCTATTTTCGAGTTATGAGGGACGTCTCGTAATCATCTTTTGTTATAATTTAAACCATTTGATCCTGTCCGGAATCTGAGTCAGACAGACCGCCGGACGAGATGGATGGAATATTGACCGAATCGCGATGTCCCGGAGGAGGGTGTGCTGAGATGGCTTCCGTGTTGACTAAGTCTTCAGAAGTCCTCTGGTCAACGCTACCTGCAGTCAGCGACCGGGTCCCCCCGGTCCATGGTATCCCGAGGCTCGAGGTAGATCCAACGAATATATAAATAACAGATTAAGCCATAAAATAATGAAAATGCATATGAAATATGAACGAGGAACGTACCCTGACCCAGAGGGTGCCCTCGGATGGGACGCTGCTCGAGTTGTCGCGACCTGGAAGAATAGGCGATGCCCGATGGAGATGGAGAGTTGGATCTGACGGTGAGAAGCGGAACGCAGCACGACACTGGAAGACGACATGCAGACTGGGATAAGATACTGGCACGCAGGTCGGGATAAGACTTTGGCACACAGGCTGAGAAGTACTAGCGACACACAGGTCGGGACACGAGATCAACACATAGACCGGGACACTATGTAGGCACGCAGGCCAGGACACGAGATCGGCACGCAGGCCGGGCTACACTATTGACACATAGATCAGGATAGGACATCGGTGCGCAGGCCGGGATAAGACATCGGCACACAGACCGGGATAACAACAGGAGCGGAATACGGTCAAATTAGTGGCGCCCAACAATAATCAAGGCACAAAGGCTGAAACACCACAACACACGAAGTTGGAACGAGATAACGGCACGAAGGCCTACACACAACGAGACGGAATCGGAGCAGGGACGAAATTGACGTAAAGACGGCCGACACGTGGACTGTTGGCGCGCGGGGGTTGCTGGTCAGAGAGGCTACAGTGCGTGGAGACGTGACGAGTCGAAGGAGGCGCCGACAAGCAAGGCCGCGGTGCTCGATGACTGCCGGCTAGCGGGGCTGCTGCGTAAGGACCGGGAAAGAGTGGAGGGTTTTGTTCCGATGACGATAGGCCTCAACGGCGGTATGCACGAGAGCGAGAAGAGGGGTGGCTCGCCTCGCGCGAGAGGGTGAAAGGAAATGGAGAGGCGGCGAGTCAGTGGTGGCGTGGCAGGGAATAGAAGGGGAGTCGTGGGCGGCCGCGTCGTGAGGAGGAAAAAGAAGAGTGAAGGTGGCAACCGGCGGCGGCGCCGGCGAGGAGCAGAGGACAAGGAAGGTCCTCTTCCTGTTGGCGGTGGCGGCGGCCTCCTCCACAAAGCACCCCCTTGTGTGAGGCGATGGAAAAATCCAGAAAGAGGAGAGGAGGAGGTGGCATTCAGGAGAGGGAAAGGAGATGAGCGGGAGGGATGAAGGAGAGCTCCCTCTCCTTGGCGGCGGGGAGAAAGCACCCAGCCCCAGCCCGAATGAAGCCCCCTCCATTCTCTGTCAACAATGCCTTAAAAGGGCTGTTACAATAAAATGACCATAATACCCCTCCTCTTTTCCCTAATTCCTCTTCTACCCTAAGCCATATCCACATCACCGTTGAAGCTTCACAGATACAGGGGCAGGAAGATCCTATTGAATCTTTGTATGTAGTCTTATTTTACATTGTAAGAGATTATTTAAGCGATTCAAATCCATGATTACAAAATCACACAAACAACCACTTGATCATTTACTACAAGAAAACTAATTATTAATAATTGAATTAGCAACAGAATTTAATTTTCATTGCTAAATTACAATTAATATTCCATTGCTAAAACATTTGTCGCTAATTTAGCGACGGATGTCGCTAATTTAGCAATATAAATAATGTTCTATCGCTAATTTAGTGATGAAAATTAATTCATTTACTAATTTAGCTTGTTTTTTCATTTTCCGCAACTGATCTAATTTAACTTTCTCAATTCTTTCCTCACATGATCTCCTCTCCCATGATCTCTGATCTCCTCTAGCTCCTCACATGATCTCTCAGTTAAGCTTCTGATCTCCCCTCGTCGCTTCCCCCTAATCTCTTTGTAGGGCATGCAGCCGAGGTGCGACCTCATCATGCTCGGGATCAGGACGTACCCTGGTCATTACCTCATAGTGAGGTCGTCAACTCGACCTCAACTGCGGCCTCGTAGTGAGGTCACGAGGCCAGGTGCAACCTCGTGCGAGCATGAGTGCAGCCTTGGCTAGGCGCGCGTGTAGTCTTGCTGTTGATATTGTTGATGTAGGAAGCATCCGACGATTGAACCTACTATGTTTTGATTATGTCAAAGGGTTCAAGTTAAGTTGTTTTATTATTTAATGTGCTTGAATGAGCTTTGCAGGAAAGTCCTAACTGTTCTTAGACAAAAGTCCTAACTACGGTTAGGTAGGTGAAAAATCCTAGGGGTGGTAATCCTAAGGGGCGGTAACCTTAGGTCTTAGGGGGTGATAACCCTAGGTGGAGAAAAACCCTAAGGGGTGGCAACCTTAGGTTCTAGGGGGTGGTAACCCTAGGTGGAGGAAAATCCTAAGGGGGGAGGGGGGTAACCTTAGGTCCTAGGGGGAGGTAACCCTAGGTGGCGAAAAATCCTAGGGGGTAGTAATCCTAGGTCCTAGGGGGTGGTAATCCTAGGCGAAAAGTCCAGTCGGTTTGGAAGACCGGGCTGGCATCAAGTATGCTCTCTAGAGTGGAGTAGGTGAGGACGCGTTCCCTGAAAGAGGGAGCAGTAGGCGTCGGTTCGACCTAGGATTTCCGGTCGAAAATCCGAAGTCAGAACCGGACAGTCCGGATACTGTCAAAATATTTATGTTATTGTGTTTATTATGTGTTAACTTTGTTTTGCAGGATATGTTGGTATTTTGAAAACTAATATGTTTTGTAGGGACGAAAAAATAAAGTATGTCTCGGATGAACAATACCCGAGGCACCCTCATGGGGCTTGGAGGTGCCTCGGGTGCAAAGGAGAAAATGTGCGCACGGCAAGGCTGGAGGTGCCCTTATGGAAGCTTGAGGCGCCTCGGACATGCTTGGAGGCGCCTTCAAGGGGTATGGAGGCCCCTTCAAGAGGATCATCGAAGACTTCTTCTGCGCTTATCCGTGCGGCTGACTCCGCTGCGATGGAGGTGCCCTCAAGGGGCTTTAAGGCTCCTTCAACATCCCTTATATGCAGATCTCGACCAGCAACTCTACTCAAACAATTCCCGAGCCATCATTCAGCTGTGCACTGCAAACGAGACGATTCGGCTGAGCTACAACAAGTCCCCGATGATCCGGAGTTGCGAATCTTCAATTCTTGTTGTCGGTATAGCTTGTTTAATACTGTTAAAATTGTAATATTCTTGTAATCTTTTGCGCGATATAGTTGTTGCCCAAAGTAAACGCTCAACGAGCGTGGGCCTTGAAGTAGGAGTCGCCCTAGGCTCCAACCCAAGTAAATTCTTGGTGTCTTTGTGTTTGTTTTTCTTATTCCGCTATGCATTTACTCGTACGTTTTTCGAATATGAAAAGCGAAAGCCACGAGCGTTATTCACCCCCTCCCCCTCTAGCGCTTCTCGATCCAACAAATATTATTTGATTGGTATTGAATGTTATATATATATATATCAGAATTGTTAGCCTACAGACCTATTGCTACGGAATGCTACGGACTGCTCATGTGGCATATCCCCATCAATTTTTTCTCATCCGTGTCATTCTATTTTTCCCCCCTTTTATTTTCCTCTCCACGCCTCGCGATTCTCCGCAACCGTTGCCTCGCCGTGCGATTCTCTAACCTCCATAGCCACAACAATCTCGCCGCACCCTCCCTCGCCACGACATCGTGCTTCATCGTGCGGTCGACCGCCGTCGGACCGAGACCTCAACCATCCCTCACGAAACTAGGGTTTCCCCACACATACCTCGCCGCGACGAAGCTCCCTTGTCGCTGTTGTTTCATCATTGACTGGATATACTTTCTAGGCATCCAAAAAGAGCAAAGACTTTAGTTACAATTGGCTATTCATATTTTCTGGTCTCATTCTTCTTCTCATCACTGGTACTAGACAGGTATGATAATTCAATCATTCTTTGTGCAATCAGATAATTGTATTGGTTGATGATATAAAACCAGAGTGGTATTCTTTCTTCTAAAATAACCAGATCATATTTCTTTTGGGATAATAAAGTGGTTTTGATTAAAATGTTTTGCATCAACCATATTTACAAAATGGCACACTAATGATTTCAATGGGGAACCTGGTGGTGTAGCTTTTGTTGTGGGATTTGGTAGAAGTTTAAAAGATTAAATAAATAGGCAAATAGTATTGATAGCTGGAATAGTTTTGTCGCCAAGAGTTTCATGGTTCGAGTGTTAAAATAGATATAACCCTAGGAGTTGAGATATGAAGGTAATCTAGTGTTAAAATCATCTTTTACAATGTGGTGTCTTGATAAAATACTAAATTCCATGACAGTGGAATGAAGTTGATCTTTTGAAATTGCAATAGGAGTTTCCAATTTATAAGCTATGTCATAGTGAGTTTTTGGTTGCTTATATGGATTTTATTCCACCATTAAACTCTGCACAATATTATGTCACTAGGAAAATCCAACTTCTTATTGGTTTAAATCATGTTAACTTTAATTTATTAGTTCAAATCACCTATGCAGAGTTTATTGCTCATCTTTGAATATATGCATACAAACTAAATCTATCTTATCTCCTTATATAAACGCTAATTAAACTACTTCAAGATTGTAGTATTTCTTGAACTTTTCTTTTCTAATAATCTCACAAAATTCCATCTGTAATATGGAGTAGCAGGATTGATTTATAACGCCACTCTTCTAAACTGCATAATTCTCTCAAACATCTAAAAAGAGTGTGATTCATCTAACAATTGGATTGACATGTGAATTCAATTTGACAATTTATAGAGCAGGATCTTCACATAGCTTGGTCATCATTTTTTTTTGAAAGCCTATAGTGGTATTAATTAGTTTTTTTTTATCGAAGTAGCTAAAAATCTGACAAATTATCAAATGATAGAAATTCAAATTGAAATAAGTTGTAGTTTTATCAAATGGTCTAATGGTCTAATACTTGCAATTTTAAGTTTAAATTGAAATAAGTTGTAGTTTTTATTTATTTATCTACTTATCTTTTCTCAAATATAATATGACATTCCCCAGAAATGAAAGAAAATAGAGTTGATGATCAGGAATACATTCCCCAAGTTGCAGATGATTGAAAGCCAAAAATTGGGATGTAATTCTCATCACTAGAGGAGGCATATTCATTTTATAATCAATATGCACGAGAAGTTGGATTTAGTTCAAGGATAAACACAAGCAAGAAAAATAAGATGACAAATGAAGTAATGTGGAAACAAATTGTATGCTTTAAAGAAGGGCATACAGATCTAATGCGGAATGCTAAACATGCAAAAGTTGATCAACTTAAAAGGGAAAGAGCACGTGGAACAGTTAGAACGGGTTGTAAGTCAAATATTGCACTTGTCAAGAAACAGACTGGATATAATTGGGTTGTCAGTAACTTCGTAGAAACCCATAATCATCCACTCTCGACTCCATCAAAGGTGCATTTACTACGTTCACATCGTAATGTTTCAGCAACAAAGAGAACATTGACCAAACAATTTTCAGAGGTTAATATACCAACTTGTCAACAAATGCGATTATTGGAGATCGAGTATAGAGGACCTGAGAGGGTAGGTTGCACAAAATGAGATATTAGAAATTTTGAGAAAAACCTAAGAGATGAACAAAAGGGTATCGATGTCGAAACACTGATTGAGTTATTTATATCTGAGCAAGAAAAGAATTCATCTTTTTTCTTTGATTACAAGACTGATTCAGATAACAAATTTATTAACTATTTTTGGGTTGATCATGTATCAAGGAGGGCATATAGTGTATTTGGTGATGTAGTTGTATTTGATACGACATATAAGACCAACAAATATGACTTGATCTTGACACCATTTGTAGGAGTTAATCATCATCATCAAACTATTATTTTTGGTTGTGGGTTTTTAAGTGATGAGAAAACTGAGTCTTTTATTTGGTTGTTTAAGAAGTTTATAGAAGTCATGCCTAAAAGTCCACCAAATGTTATCATCACTGATTAGGATCCTGCTATGACGAAAGTCATTGCACAAGTTTTCCCTCATACAGTGCATCGATATTGTTTGTGGCACATATTGAACAAATTCCCAGATAAATTACACTCTTTAACTTTTCAAAACCACTATCAAAGCATAAAGAATGGCATTGCAAATTCTAGGACACCTGATGAATTTGAAAAGTCATAGGAAGAGGTTATCAAGTGTGTGCTAACTTGGAGAAGAACGATTGGTTGTCGTCGATTTATGAATTACGACAAAAGTGGGTGCCAATTTATTTTAGACATATATTTTGTGTTGGAATGTCAAGTAGTCAGAGATATGAAAGCTCACATTCATTTTTTAAGAGGTATATCTCAAATAAGCACTCATTGATGGATTTTATCACACGTTTCACTAGGGCACTGAGACACCAAAGACATAATGAGTTAGTTGCAGACCATATTGATATGAATGAGCAACCCAAGATTAAGACAAATTGGCCAATGGAAACTCAAATGGTTAAAATTTGCACAAAAAAATGGTCGGAGTTTCAAAGTGAAATGATTGAGAGTCATGGTTATTATGTACAACAGGCATTTACAGGAGTTGACTCGGTGGTTTACCATGTGATGCAATTTCAAAGTTGTTCTTCCTCCAAACCAAGGTTGCTCACACATGATAAACAGAGGGACTACATATCGTATAGCTATCCGAAATTTGAGTTTGAGGGCATTCCATGTAGGCATATATTAGCATTTTTTCGTATCAACCAAGTGTTTCATTTTCCTGATATGTATATACTCAAACGATGGACACAAGATGCAAAGGTTGGAGGAATATATGTTTTGGGAGAGCCAAATTTCATTGATGATTCAGATCCAGAAAGATTTTTGATGTCGAGACACTCGAGGTTATCCTTTAAAGCTTCAATATTAATTGATAATGCATCTTTAACTGATGAGGGGATAACCTTCTTGAATGAACAATTCGATTATATCTACAACAAAATTCAAGAGATGAACAATAGTAAAACATGCGTTGATGGAAGTCAAAGGAAGAAATCCATGGATGATGGACTTGGTATTATTGATCCTTCTTCAGTAAGAACAAAGGGATGTGGGAAGAGATTGAAATCATCAAAAGAAAAGTCAATCTCAAGGCCCAGGATATGTCGTGGATGCAGACATCGAGGTGTGTCACATGACAAACGCAACTGTCCAATTTTGCAACAAAATTATGTGTCAATTACTTCTGCATTTCTATTATAATTTTACTTACACACTCAAATTCTTTTTTTAATTACATTATGTAAATATGATGATATGTCGATTGTCAGATCAACTGAAGGTAATTATCATAATAGCATTGACGACACATATAAAGCAGATTTGACATCTTTAGCTGGTACTATCAAAGTTTTATTTTATTAAATTATAGTGGTTGATTGAGAAAATAGAGTTATTAATTATCTTTATGTCTGCAGGTTCTAATAACATGCGGTAGGATATTTATAATTATCTATGGCTGGTAATCATCTATTTCCTTTGTTTGCACAATTACAAAGTACATTTCATCTTGCCTTTATTGAGCTAGTTCAGTAATGCAAATATAATTTTTAACTTGCTCTTTTAAATTTTGTAGATAGCTGGTGCTTCACTTTTTGATATTTTGTTGTCAAAATACAATTTAATGACTTGCTTAAAACTTGCATGTGGTATGACACTTTATCAACTTTGTTTTATTCTGATGTATTAAAACATATGAATATCTAACATTCAAGTACTATGCAGTTGGAACAAAGTTGGATGCTTTCAGACAAGGTTGGAAATAATACAAGCATCAGTCTGTCCTTCCTGCAAATTTAGCACGTGTTGCTTTATTTCAATGTTGCTCTAGCTCCTAGTTCCATCATGACAACACTCTCGATGCATGGATGAATGCTATGCTATATTCACAAAATGGAAGTTACAAGGCGACTTTTGATTTTATAAGCACTGTTTATATGAATGAGTTTTTTAATAGTTGTGCTAAATTGTGAAGTCATATTTCCAGTGTATGTATTTTGCTTAATATATGTGGTATATGTTTTAATAAGAGTCTACTTGATGAACCTAATTTGTGGTGAAGTTTAGTATGAATTCTGCATAATATGTGTTTTGTTCGGATCTTCTTTTGATTGAGATCTATGAACAACTAGGAGAATAGAAAGATAAAAGCATTAGACCATTATATTATATGAAACAAATGATCTTCTTTCATTGATTGATTAACTACAAGTTCAAGGTCTTTGATTATTGATGGATAACATTGTCAAATAATTCCGCAAATATTTTGTTTTTCATCTGAATATGTTGAATTAACTTCTCGACTATGCTACAAGCATGCCTTTCTTTTCTTTTTATTCTCTTGGTCAAGGATATTTTCACCTTTCACATAATATTTTTCATGTTTTCTTTTTGCTAAGGATTATAATTCCATCAGTGGAATTTGGATTTGATAAGTATTATATATATCAGTGCTTCTAACTTTCTGCAAGTTTACTTATACATCAGTAAGATCATTATCTTTTCCCAATTTAACATTTTTTTTCTTCACAATACTATTTTGCCTCACAATGCTACTTTGCCAAGTTGAAGTTACTTCACAGGAAAGAGCAATAAAATGAAGAGCCTAGTCAAGGAAAACAAACAACTCCTAAGAGGTGCATGTTAAAGAGGAATTTTGAGTTTGTTATAGAATTCTAATTGGGATGAAACATAATTTGTTTATCATGATGATGATGCTTCATCCACATCAGGCACATGTATGTTTGTGAAACAGTCTACTCAAAAGACAGTTAATCAAAGAAACTTCTCAATTTCTATACTCCAGATTGTAATGATTCAAAATTTTTAATGGTCATAACAATTTGTTGTTCTTATTAGCAATGATCTTCATACATAAAGTTTGATAGAATGTCAAATAGGTGGTATGCTCTTTTCTCTGTCTGGATGAGACTGGAATGAAAGCTCCACCATAACATCATCATGTACCCACATAAATTTTAAAAGCTTCCAACTCCAATCAAAGATAAAAACAAAACTGCAAGAAAGGCATCCTTGGCACAACACTGCAAACATCTTCAACAAACCATACAAGTGTAGCACACAACCATTAACAAACAATCAACACACCAAAAGGTAATCCAGAAATAGGGCATCGCTGAAGGGGGAAAGTGTCGCAACGAGAGAGGTCAGGGAGTAGCCTATAGGTGATTCTTAGGTTTTCACTTCAGCAGTCCGACGATCCGACGAGTGACCACTTCAACTTGGAAACCCTAGTTTCGTCGCAGCGAGTGAGGGAGGCCCTAGGGAGGGAACGACGAGGGATGGTTGAGGTCTCGGTGCGGCGGTGGTCGACAACATGATGAAGTTCGATGTCGCGGCAGTCGACGTCATGAGGTAGCTTGTTGTCGCGGCGAGGGAGGGTGCGGAGAGAGATTGTTGTGGCCCTAGGGAGGGCACGACGAGGGCGCGGCTGGGAAGAATCGCACGGCGAGCTTGGAGAATCGCACGGCGAGGGCGCGACTGCGGGCACGGAGAAGGCGCGGCTGTGAGCACGGCAAGGGCGCGGAGCTTGGAGAATCGCACGGTGGGGCAGCGACTACGGAGAATCGCGAGGCGTGGAGAGGAAAATAAAAGGGGAAAAAAATAGAATGACGCGGATGAGAAAAATTTGACGGGGATATGCCACATGAGCAGTCCGTAGCATTCCGTAGCAATAGATCCGTAGGCTAACAATTCTGATATATATATATATATATATATATATATATATATATATATATATATATATATATATATGTATATAGATATATAGATATATATATATATATATAATTACAATATCAATACAATCAACATTCAACACCAATCAAATAATATCTGTTGGATCGAGAAGCGCTAGAGGGGGGTGAATAGCGCTCGTGGCTTTCACTTTTCATATTCGAAAAACGTACGAGTAAATGCACAGCGGAATAAGAAAAACAAACACAAAGACACCAAGAATTTACTTGGTTCGGAGTCTAGGACGACTCCTACTCCAAGGCCTCGTTGAATATTTATTTTGGACAATAACTATATCGCGCAAAAGATTACAAGAATATTACAATTTTAACAGTATTAAGCAATGTAAATTAAATTCGCTAAATTAACGAGATTTTTATTTCTAAATTTTCGTCGCTAAATGCATTTGCGATAAAAAATTTTGCGATTGATAATTTTGATTGTTAATCCTTATTTTTCTTGTAGTGTAAGTTGTGTCCAAGCTCCCTTCAAGATATAAAATTTGATAATTAAAGAAAAAAAAAATACTTCTTCGAAGGCTTACAGTTAGGTTGGTGAATAGCTAAATCTTCTTTCAGATCTACCCATATCACTTTCATTAGAATCGTCCATCCTAAGAAAAGACTATAACGATCCAACTTAACTAAACCTAGCTAGGATAATTTAGACGAGCTGAACCCATCCCTCCTGCTTAATCTAGACAAAGTTACTTAAGTAAAATTTGAGAAAATTCACTTTAGTTTGTTCATCATCACGCTTGGTGAACAAGAGGTGCATGCACATTTAGATTAGACTGGATCCTCTAGTCCATCTACCCTGGTCTACTTTTGGATCAGGGATAGTGATTGGAAAGATTTAATAATCCCTATCTATTTAGTAAGTGGAGTCCATTAAATCCTTCCAATTACTACAGTAGATCAAAATTTGATCCGTTAAATACAGATTAGAGGATCCCTACTTCATTTAGATGATATGTTTTTTTGAAAAAAATTAAGGATGTAATTGTTTTTTTAGTTATTTGTTAAATCATAAACTTTTAGTTTTGATAAATCTATTATTTAAATACTTATAGTTTTATAACAAATGTAACGTATTATCAATTTCACACATCATATAACTTTTTAAAAATTTACTATATGACTTATTTTTACATAAGAGTAGGTTGAAATTATTATCGTTTACAAGTTTATATGAAATTGTTATGTAATATATTAAATGTCAAGGATATAAATATATTTATGGGCACATTAATTTCACTGCAGTCCATTTAATGTTATGGGCCATTAGTTGCATGAAGCCCACTTGAATATCTGTGTCAGAAATGAATCAGATTTGTCAATCCGATCCTAATCGATGCGAAAAATAGTAGATCGGATTGGAATCGGAATCTAATTACTTTTTAAAGTTAGATTCAAATTGACTTGGTTAACTTAGATTTAAGATGAGTCGAACTTGAAATTTGAAAGTTATTTTACTTTTTAATTTCATATCCAGATCATAATTTTTTATTATGTAATATTTATTTTGTGAAAAATTAAATTTTGTAAATAATTATTTTTTAGAATAATTAATAGTTTCGATAATTAAATTTTTAAATTTAAAAAACATAATTATTATAGATGAGACTAGGTTTGTTATTATGGATTTAAATTAAAATATTATTATTATATGTTTAAATTTTAATTTAATTATTTTTATTAAAAATAAAAGAATAATATTCGAATTGGTCCGGATTCTGATTTGGATTTATAATTTTTAGATTAGTTCTCATTTGGATTAAAATTTTTTTATAATATTTTGTTGCAATCCGACCCGAACTTACACCTCTACTGGAACTGATCCGATGGTTTCATTTGCCAAGGGTTTCTTTCCTTCCGCGAAATGAGGGGGAGCCGAGTCGAAGAATGTTTTCGGTTTCGATCTTGGTTTTTTTCTTCGTCGCAGCAATGGGCAGGCGTAAGTTTCCTGTTTCAGTCGGGGGTTCAGCTTTGGAATTGAATGTAGCTTCGACATGTCGACCTTCTTATTACGCTTTTGATCAGAAGAATTTCTGTCTTTTTTGATCATCTCCTCCGGAGTCTTGTTGGTTTTCACGAGTTTTGGATCACACGAAGCATTTCTGCATGTTGAATAGAGTTTAGATCGTCTTTCCTGGCATGGAGTCGGGTGGATCTAATTTAAACTTCCTTTCTTCATAGTTGGTCGTATTGTTTGCTTCGTTCTTCTTGAGTACTAGTCTTTATTTAGCTGTTTTATTAGAAAAATTTTGTTCACAGTATGCAAATTAATGTAGTTTAAGTAGATTGTATTTTTTCCATTATTATTCTAAACCGTTTTGTTTTTGTCACAATCTACATCGTAATCTGAATTTGATTAGTGTCCTATCCATGTAAAATCTCTCGTATATGCAATGTTTACTACTGTCTGCTGGTTGGCATCTGTATCATAATTGCCGTTTTCCTGTTAGTCTCAAAGAACAGTCTATCTTACTTTATGAATTAGAGTGTTGGATGATAGGAAACAACAAAAAAAATAGAAATGAGAATTAGAAATGTATGCCTGAGATCATCAAAAATGTTAAATAAAATTTTTAATACACAAAGCCAATTAAGTTTAGTTCTGAGAGGTGATGAAATTAGAGAGTATAAGATGGTATGCACATATTCAAAAAAGACCAATAAATTTTGTATTTAGTCAAGTTGAATAGATCATATTTGAAGGTTAAACGGTAGACATTGATTATAAAATTTGAAATGTTCGAGAGATCTGAATATTACTAGGATGTAGATGGGTTTGTATAAGAGTCCTATATTATATTACTAGTGTATTGTTTTGCTTTGACTTCAATAAATATTATATTATTATCTGTGATATAGCTTTGCAGAGGAAATGAAGGGATCAGGTCTATGTAGCTGGCACCCTAATTGGGACTAATTCAGCATGTGATGATGTGTTGAATACTTAGGAATAACAGATGCAAAGTTAATGAAAAAAAAAGATGAAAATGTTAATATGGATGTGAGGGAGGGATTATTTGAAAGGGTATTTTTTTTATAAAAAAAACTACTGCCCAAGAGCAATAGTTGTAGCTCTAGAAGGTAATGGAATAAGAGGATAGGTTGAGAATTGAGATGTTATAAATACTTTTCAGAGATGATCATTAGATTACAATTAGATAAGCTGAATCAAAGCTGAAAGTGTGAAAGGTAGGAGTCTAAAGAAAACTCTACATAATTAAAATTGACCTAAGAAATTTAAATATTACTAGTGATGTAAGCTTTGTGGCCTTTTCTGTAGAGATAAGATTCATGTAGCTGGAATAGTTGGTACCTGGGACTAGCACTAACACGACTTGACAATGATGATCGAATTATTTGAGAGAAACTTGTTTTGGCCCTAGATCAAGTTGATTTAGTTTCATCCTTTTCAGTGTTTTATATCAATTTTGTAATTGTGTAATTGCTGAGTCATTGTTAATTCAAGTCTGTTTAAATCAGTATAATAATTTTAAGATGAAAATGGAAACATGTTTTAGATTGGTCAAATGACAGCATTTTTTCAGGAAATATTAAATACCTTGTAGATTTGCATTTTTTTTATCATGAAATCCTAATAGTTAGGTGTCTTTGATTCTCTCCTAGTTAAATTAATCCACTGCTATTTATAACTTACATAGGTAGAATTTGCATGACAAGTGTGATGGTTGTTCCTCATACATAATCTGCACGTTGTTACCATCATATTAAGTACAAACCGTATCCTAAATCATGATACTGCTGTGGGGGTTGATGAGTTTCATTCAGCATTCACCTGGTGAGTTGGGAGAAGGAAAATGTTTCCTGTAAAGCACTTGAGTCTGCACATAATTCAAGGTGCAACTATATGACAAAATTTGCTCGGAAGGACTCTTTCCACCTACGAGAGTCCATCCATTCCATGTTCTCCATATCGACAAAATGTGTTCTTGTGCTGGAGTTGATAGGCTCCAGACTGGTATGGTCAAGTCCTTGTGTGCTAGGATACCAGTAACCATAGTACCCAAAAAGCTTTGAATCATGCGAAGTTCAAATTCCCTGGCCATCAAGATAGCTGTCAATGGAAAGTGGAAAGTATCTAAAGCAAAACCTGAAGTTCAAAGAATATTCATTTGATTTCTTTAATAACTTACTCAATGTTATTATTATTATTCAGTGGGCAAAAGTCAAAAGGACATCCTTTTTTACCAAATCTTCAAAAGAGCGTCCTATGTTAATTTTTTTTTATCAAAAGGGCGTCCCACCCCTATGTATAATTATTCAATTACCCTCCACTACACAATAGCAACTTATTCACATTATTATCTCTCTTCTATTTTTTCTGCCTAAATTGGTGTGTTGTAGCAGTTATGAACTTGTAATAGCTATAGTTTTGTAGCCGTTACAACTGTGTTACCACACAGTTATAGCAGCGATGATTTGTAGTTGCTACAATATAGAGAAATATTAAAGACAAATTGTTTGGAGCCTTCAAAAAGGATTTAAACGATTTTTTTTAAGCATGAAATCAAGCCTTACAAGTTTCACCCCTTAAGCAATTGTAGATCTCTGAATAAGCTTTGATTTGATATTTTATGCGTCCCTGATTCAACCTGAATCAAGAGTTACGACCTCTCAAAGTTTAGGATTTTGATAAACCCTAATTTTTTCACAAAATGGGTATCAAAAGAATTAAGTGACCAAATTCATTCTACACTAATGTACATAGAGATGACTTGGGTTGTCTTCCAACGAATGTAGCAATGATGGTATCTTAGGATTGACTTGTTATTTCTCTTTAGATTTGTTTGATAAGAGATTGGGGTTTTGCTGAGTTCTTAAACTAGGAAATGAAATAGCAAGACAAGTGTGAAACTAAATATGATGCTATAAAAGAAATTCTATCTATCAATTAATTATGAACCCACAATATACTGTCACCATATGCTATGGATTACACCATTAACCGATCAACTCAGATATTGGAAACTGAACAAGAGTGAAACAAGAACAAACCAAACTCAAAGGATTGGATACTCAATGGATCAAACTGGTCATTAGTCAGATGGTAGAAGATCTACTCAAATCCGTGCAAATAAGCAGATAAGAAACAGATCTACAACTCCATCTACCCTAGCAATTTAGATCTTTGCAATCGAATTGTCCTAAAACAGAAACAAATTCATATTCAAGCACTTGTGAACTAAACATGAACTCAAGAACAGATCATATCTTCACTCAAGGAGTTAGTAAACATTCAGATGAATTAAAGACAAGGAAAACAAATCTAAACTTCATCTAAACCTGAACAATTCAACCCTATGAAATTGAACAGTAAAGAAAATAGAAACTCAGCTGGAAATTAAAAGAAAACAAGATTCCAGAAATCAAAGAGGAGAAAAATGATAAACCAAGGTGAGCTAGGGAATCCCCAAGCACTCAGTGAAGTGGACGAAGATGTTCGAACCTTGCAGATGATGAAGAACCGATCCAATCAGAAAATCTCTGGATCTGGTGGATGCGGCTGGCGTCGATGGAATAGAAATCAGAGGGGATTAGCAGCAAACACTTCTAATCATTCAGATGGGTGCAGAGCTTCAAGGAAGAAGATCGTCGGCTTGAAGACGAAAAAACTAGATCAAATCCACTAGCTTCTCCTCTTCTTTGCTTTTTCGTACAAAGTCACATTAGAATTGGCGTTTAGATGGTTGAGGTGGTGTCGCCGGCTGTGACAAGTGGATGATGATCGGAGGAAGGGACACCCTTGACCTCTCTTGACTGTCGGCGGTGGATCGGAATGAAGGGGATCGGGATTGTCGGAGCAACTTCCTATGTTTTGACGTGAGAGATAGATGAACGAAGAAGAGCACTGTAGCTTCTCATTTAAACCAGATCTGAGATCTAGACGGATGACCTAGAATGCTTCGAGTCTTGATCAACGGTGGAAAGTCGCTTTAAATCTGATCTGAAGATGCTGATCTTTATCAAAGGTCCTGATCTACCCTTCATTTGGTTGGATGGGCCAGATCCTTGACGGATGACTCAGATCTCTCTTACTCTTGAATGAACGGTCCATATTGCTTCAGAGCTTGTTCTTTTCAATTAACCCTAGATTTAAGCCAAATTTGGTCTGATCTGATTAAGTCCATGGTCCTTTGATGCCTACAAAGAATATATTCAAATATTAGCATCAAATATCGCAAATATAAGATAATTTATAATTAAGTCCACAAATGAATACAACTCATGAAATGTGATATAAACATGAAATTAATACATGAGAAGATCAAATAGTATGCTTATATGAATCAAAATATCATGACTAAATGATGGTTATCAAATTCTCCCCACACTTATTTTTGCACGTCAAACAAACTAGAAGAAACAACTAAAATTTATCCCCATAATAATTCCCTAGCAATACCTAGAAGATTATAAAAGAAATTTAACTAAAACCATCTAAAGATCACAAACAATCATGAATTCAATTCCTACAATAATCAATAAGCATGGTGAATTCAATCCATTTGAAAAATTAAGCAAGATTCAATCTCATAACGTATTCACCTATTCTAACCCTCGCACTCAAACATAGATTGAAGTGGTGCTTAACTCAATGCAACTCACAACATTTCACTGCTATGGATTTGCTTGTTTTCTAATTCTCCACCACTATAAAACATAGCATACTTGAATCCAAAGGATTTATTAAGAATTGAAATGGAGTCAAAAAGATATCAAGCGAAGCAAACAACATGGATAAGATAAAAGAAATCAATGATGGAAATAAGAAAATGAGAGTATTGGAAGAATAAACTTGATGAGTTGACCAATTTAAGATGTATCAAAGAATTTATCATGGGAATAAAGAACACCATTTGTCAATGCCAAAACAAAAGATCTAGCCAAACTCTTTTCCAATTTGATCATTACCATAGAATCTTGACACACTATCCTTTCTATTTGATACTTGATCCGATGGTAAGGGGGGACCCGCCCGGCATGAGGTCAAAGTGGTCAACACCCGACAGTCGTTCAACTGGGCGGATTATCTTCCTGATCAGCAGGAGGAATGGTCGATCCGACATTTCGACAGCCCGGACTGACGTCGAGTTTCCGCCGCTCATCAAGCAAAGCGGGAAGAAACGGAAGCTGAGCGGGATCTCGCTCGGCCAACAATAGCCGCGACATTCGGCCGAACGGGCATCCGCCTGAAGGCTGTCAGCCGACGGACCTCCACTCGGCCCGGGAAAGGTACTAGCCGAGTGGTTCCTCCACTCGTCCCAAGAAAGGCGCTAGCCGAGCGGTTCCTCCGCTCGGCCTGGTAAGAGACAGAGGGAGCAGGTGGCGAGATCTTCCTAGGAACCAATGTCGCCGACAAGAGGCATGGCCAGCGGCCTGGTCGGACAAAGAATCGTATGGTGGAAACTTCCCACGTCAGAGATATGCTCGTGCTATTAAGGTAGGGTGTCAGGCGTGCTTTCCTGATACATCCATTCCAGGTATGTTTGGAGGAGTGTGCACGCCTCGGGGAGCATGCACGCGCCTCTGGGGAGCCCTATGTAAGGACCCCCAGACTTCAATGGAGGTATGCTTACATCTCTACTATAGCTACAGTTCTCGCTTCTGCTCTACTTCTTTGTTTCTTTTTGCCGGAGACTTGACTTGAGCGTTGGAGGGCCATCGCCGGGGAACCCCTCCCTGGCTCGACACTATGTTTGCAGGTCCACGACGGTAAGGGATCTACATCTTTGGAATCTTCGACCAGTTAACAGGAGCGCCACGTCCCAGCCTCCATCGACTCAGCACTCGGACAGGATCAAATTGGCGCCGTTTGTGGGAACGCACCTGAATCCGAGTCAAGGAGATGGAAGAAGCTGGACGCCAACACACTGTGACGCTCTCTCAAGAGGAACTTGACGCGCTTGTGTAGGCACGAGCAACCAAGATGATAGAGCAGCAACAAAGGGCGCTAGCCGAGCGGCTGACGCAACAAGCAACTTCAGCATCTGGAGGCCTAGCGGTGCACGAGGATTGTCCGGAACATCTCTCCATATGGGGTCAAAACAAAGGTCCGACCGGTACGCAAGTAGAGGCGCCACTCGCGCCGATCCCATTCCACCGGGCCTTGTTCCAGACGCCCTCTGAGATCACGCAAGCGAATCGAGACCGGTCTTCCTCAGACGAAGCTCTCGCTCGAGATGCAAGAAAGGGCAAAGCGCCCCGAGATGACTCATCACCCGAGCGGATCAACCGTCAATTCTCCGAAGCAATTCTGCAGGACCCTCTGCCAAGACACTACGCACCCTTAGCGATCGGCGAGTACAACGGATCGACAGACCCAGACGACCACCTCGGCAAGTTCAACAACGCGGCAACCCTTCATCAGTACACGGATGGAGTTAAGTGCCGAGTCTTCCTCACTACTTTGTCCGACTCATCATAACGTTGGTTTCGAAGGTTGCCAGATGGGTCGATTCAAAGCTTCAAGGACTTCAGGACGATCTTCCTCCACCACTTCGTGAGCAGCAAGCGCTATCAGAAGACCAACGTCAGTTTGTTCTCTTTGAAGTAAGGGCCGAGAGAGACTCTTCGGACATACATTCAACGCTTTAACCAGGCAGCCATGGACATCCCCACGATCTCGTCCGAAACAATGATGCATGCCTTCACCCAAGGGCTCATCGACGGGGATTTCTTCCGCTCGTTCATCAGGAAGCCGCCTCGCGATTACGACCATATGCTAAAGAAGGCCAGCGAGTATATCAACGTGGAGGAAGCTCAGGCGACCCGAAGGAAAGAAGCGCCATCAGAACCGCTTGTGCACGCCGAACGGAGGCCACCAATCAACCATCAGCCTTTAAGAGGACCCCGAGCCGATATGGCACGCCCACAGCAGGAAGCAAGGCCACACGCCGTCCAGCACGTGGCGGTCGAATGGCCAAGGCCCAAGGGAAAGGTATGGACTCCTATGTTCTGTACCTTCCATCAATTCGCCACCCACAACACATGAGACTGCCACGGAGTCCCCGCAGTCGCTCAGCCGACTCCCAGGAGTTATCGCCGCCGATCGCCTTCCCCCGAATTGCGATATAGGCGGCCGAGCACCGAATGACGAGGGGAGATCAGGCGGTCACCCGAGCGGCGACATTAGCATCAAGACGACCGCGCCCCAGCTTCGCGCTGACAAGTCAGGCACTCCGCTCGGGAGGAGTACAGAAACAATGTCGCTCGGGGAGAGATCAACATCATCGCTGGTAGGCCGACCAGTGGTGACTCCAACCGAGCTCGCAAGACGTACTCGCGGCGTCTGGAAATCCACGAGTAGGCTACAACTAAGAAAGAGTGAGCGGACCAGAGATTAGCTTTGGTCCTAGAGATTTAGAGGGAATCGAAGTACCGCATGACGACGCCTTCTTTATCCGAGCGGTAATTGCTAACTACACAATCCACCGCATATTTATTGATACAGGAAGTTCGGTCAACATCATCTTCAAGAAGGCGTTCGACTAACTCCAGATAGACCGGGCCGAGCTACTGCCGATGATGACTCCGCTGTATGGGTTTACCGGTAATGAGGTCCAGCCGATCGACCAGATAAAGCTGGCCATATCCCTCGAAGAAGAGTCGCTCCGGAGAACAAGGACGACTACCTTCATCGTTGTAGACGCCCCGTCCGTTTACAACATCATATTGGGCCGACCAACCCTTAATGAGTTTCGAGCAGTCGTGTCAACATTTTGTCAGAAAATTAAATTCCCTGTTGAAGATCGGGTCGGAGAAGTCAAAGGGGATCAACTGGTTGCTCGGCGCTGCTACGTCGAGATGGTAAAGGCGGAGGCTAAGTCCGCCCGAAAGGCCCCTCAAATCGAGGTAAACATCATAACCGAGAAACCTCCTACCTTAGTTTATGAAGAAAAGAAGGAAGTGCAGATACATCCTTGCCGACCAGAGGCGACGACTTTCATAGCATCTGATCTGGGAGCCGATCAGAAAGCCGAGCTGATCAGCTGCCTCCAGCAGAACCATGATGTCTTCGCGTGGTCAATACATGAGCTGCCCGACATCTCCCCTAACGTCACGCAACATGAGCTTCATGTCCGATTAGATGCCCGACTAGTAAAGCAAAGAAAGAGAGATTTCAACGCCGAGCAGAATCAGATTATCCGAGTGGAGATCGAGAAGCTGTTGGAAACCGACCACATATGGGGAGGTCCAGTTTCCGAGCTGGCTAGCGAACGTAATACTCGTCTCCAAGTCAAACAACAAGTGGAGGGTCTGCATCGACTTTCGGGACCTGAACAAAGCGTGCCCGAAGAACTTTTATCCCCTACCCAGAATCGATCAGATGGTGGACTCTGTTGGTGTGGTTAGCATTAACGGTCTAACCCAATTTTTGATGAATGACAAAATAGGTTAAGTTAGTTTTGTTGTTGATCTAACACTCTGATCGAGTGTGCAGGAGAAGCCCAGACAGGTCGACGGGCTGATCGGATGTCTGACACGAAGCCCAGCTAGGTCAACGGGTCGACCGGATAGCTGACACGAAGTCCAAACGGGTCAACGGGCTGATCGGACGTTTAACACGAAGTCCAGCTAGGTTGACGGGCTGACCGGATAGCTGACGCGAAGTCTAGACGGGTCGAAGGGCTGACTGGACGTCTGACAGATAAGTGAAAGTAAGTCACTGGAAGGGAGTGACTGTGAGGACGTGTTCCCGGTAAGGGAACTTAGGCGTCGATCCGACTTAGAACAATTTCGGAACTCTAAGTCGAGATCGTGACTAGACTCTGGTCTCGGAAAGACGGAATCTAAGTCATACTCTTTCTATTTTGAATTATGAACTGTGCTAATAATATGTTTTCAGGAGATATGAGTACCTTGGACTAACGTTTTTCTTGCAGGAAGAAATCTGCTGGAAAACAGGGTCCGGGCGCCCGGGAGGTACCCGGGCGCCCTGAGGCGAAATTTTATCCCCAACGTCGCTGTACCATGTGGAGTTCACTGGTTGGCTCGGCTACGTCATGGTCGAGGCGCTTTGAAGGTTCCAGGCACTCCGAACCTCCTATATAAGGAGGGTCAAGGCTGAAGCTTCAACAACAACTCAGAATCTACTCTATTGTGCTCTTGCGACTCAGAATCTACTCCGATCTTTCTTTCATAATTAATTCTGTACTTAGTCTTGTAATAATCTTTCGAATTAATTAGTGATTGCCCAACGAAAGTATCCTTGTGTGCGGGCCTTGGAGTAGAAGTCGATAAAGGCTCCGAACCAAGTAAATCGACTTTGTTAGCCGTGTTCTCTCTTTTTGTTTTCCGCTACGTACTCGTACTTGAAATTTTTTTTTGGATATTCACCCCCCTCTATCGACTCTTCACGATCCAACAAGTGGTATCAGAGCAGGTACCGCTCTGATTTGGTGTAACCACCAATCATACAGGGGGTGAAACTTTCCTTTTACTCGTTTTTCGACTTTCAATTTTTTTCGCATAATTCCAAACTATTATTATTATTTTTTTGGAAAGTTTTTTCGTTGCAATTAAATCTAAATTGGTGCAACACCAATTTAGTTCTTTTTTTCTTAATTCTTCCCGCACTACTAATCCAAAACCAAGTCTTGGGATTTTGTTTGTCGTTGCTTTATTGTGTGCAGGGTCATCATGTCTCAGATCGAAGGTTTCAGTACGGTACGTCCTCCCCTATTCAACGAGGACGATTTTTCGTACTAGAAGAAAAGAATGGAAGTCTACCTGAAGACGAACTTCGACCAATGGCTCAGCATCACAAAAGTCTACAAAACACCAATCGACAACTCCGGAAATCTACTAGATCCAGAACAGTGGACTTCGGACATAAAGAAGAAAGCATCGACGGAGAACAAGGTAATCAACACGCTACAATGCGGACTAACAAGGGAAGAGCTGAACCAGGTAGGACCGCACCAGAACGCAAAAGAACTGTGGGACAAGTTGATCGAGCTGCATGAAGGAACCAGCGACGCTAAGGTAACGAAACGAGATTTGCTATTAAATACAACAACAACAACAACCAAGCCTTTTCCCACTAGGTGGGGTCGGCTGTATGAATCCTTTTACGCCATTGAACTCTATCTCCTATTATATCATCATCTATATTTAAATAAATTTTATTTTGTTTTATTGTTGCTAACCAAGTCTTTTTTGGTCTTCCTCTTCCTCGTTTGATATGCATGTTTATCATAGTTTCACATCGCCTAACTAGAGCATTTATTGGTTGTCTAAGTACATGTCCGTACCATCTTAAACATGTCTCTCGGAGTTTGTCCTCAATAGATGCAACTCCGACCTTCTCTCTAATGCTCTCATTCCTTATTTTGTCCATCTTCGTATGTCCACACATCCACCTTAACATCCTCATCTCTGCAACTCTCATCTTATGCTCATGTGCTCGAGTCATAGCCCAACATTTAGCTCCATATAACATAGCAGGTCTAATTGCGGTTTTATAGAACTTACCTTTAAGTTTAAGAGGTACTTTACGGTCACATAAAACACCCGACGCTCCCCTCCATTTCACCCATCCTGCTTGTATTCTATGTAAGACGTCTCTCTCAATCCCTCCATCATTTTGTAAAAATGATCCTAAATATTTAAATCTCTCGGTTCCAGGCAACTCGTCCTCTCCTATCTTAACAATTGTTTCATTACTTCTAATATTGCTAAATTTAAATTCCATATATTCTGTCTTTAATCTACTAAGCTTAAAACTTTTCTCTTCTAGTGTTTCCCTCCAAGTTTCTAGCTTAGCATTTACTCCTTCACGTGTCTCATCTACCAAAATAATATCATCTGCAAACAACATGCACCACGGTACTGTGTCTTGAATGTGCGCAGTGAGTTCGTCCATAATTAGTGTAAAAAGATAGGGACTTAGGGCAAGTCAGCTTCATGCGAGGATCAAAGACATCCTCAACGGGTTCCATGCGATAGGCCACCAGATGGAAAACAGGGATCTAATAAGGTACGCGTTAAACGCTTTTTCGTGTAACTCTTTGTGGGCATCTATCGTGGATGCCTACAAAATTTCTAAAAATTTATCGAAATTAAAATTAGATGAACTGTTTTGCGAATTAGAATTACACGAGCAAACTAACGCCAGGGCCGAGAAAGGTATTGCTTTGTTTGCAGGTTCCTCCAAAGAAAAGAAGAACAAGCCTGAACCTGAAGAATATTATGAAGACGAAGAGTACCTGGTGAACCTGGTAAGGAAAATGTTCATCAGGCGGAAGAAAAGCTTCAGCAAGAAGGATCTACAAAAGATCAGTTCTTCAACCGAACCGAGGAACGTGACGTGTTTCGGATACAACAAGAAAGTGCACTACAAGAACGAGTGTCCGAGATTAAAGAACGACAAAACGAAACCGACTAAAAAGAAGGCCCTCAAAACAACGTGGGGCGACTCGTCTTCGGAAGAATCGAAGGATGAAGATCAAAAGAACCAGAGTTACCTCGCGTTGATGGCCCACGAAGCAGAGTCGGAGGACGAATCGGAAGACGAGTCCGAACCCGAATCAAGCCACGAGTCTGCACTCGTTTCCGAAGGTCCCGAAGTGGTATACCTAAATTTGAATAAAAAGTTCTTTAAAATTATTTCTTGCTTAAATAATAAATTAGTTAAATTAGAAAATGAAAACAAATTGCTCCTTGAGGAGAATCAAAACCTCAAGGAACAAATTACAAATCCAACTCAAGATCTAACACTTGAGGAGGAAAATTTGACACTAAAATTAGAAATTAACAAATTAAAAGATATATTAGAAAAATTTACAACAAGATCTAAGAACTTAGATATAATCTTAAATGCTCCCTCGGATGGGTCTAGTGGCTAGCGCATGAGGTGTTGCCACAATGAGGTCTGGGGTTCGAATCTCGACAAAGCCGAGGTAAATACCTCCCTTATGTGTTATTCACTATTCCAAAGGCTAGTAGCCACCCGTGATTTACCTCTTCCGTGTTGGCCTTGGGACGGGTTGGCGGAGGCGCTGGGGGCGAGCGTATTTGCCTTTGCCACAATTAGATCTAATCTTAAATAATCAAACAGCAAATTACAACAAAATCGGACTTGACTATAAGTCAAGTTCAAATAAAACATTTAATTCATTAATAACCCAACACAAACCAACAAGAAAAGCTTGGGTTCTGAAAGCGTGCTTAACCACGCAAGTAGGATTTAACCAATACTACATACCTAAAGAAAAAAATATACTATATAAAATCAGATAATTCAAATCAAAAACCTAAATACAAATCTAAATCAACAAATTTAAAAACTAAACATTTTAAAACCCACCAAAATTTAGAATATCATGAAGTTAAATATAACTATAAAAGAAATAGACATAAACCTAGAACGAAAAATTAAAGACTAATAATTCAGGGGAGGCTCCAGAATAGCTGACACCTCCAAAACTAACATACCCGGAAGGGTAACCCAAACTAATCTATCCGGCAGGGTACTTAAGACTAATTAGAAAGGGGTTCGAGTTTAATTTGGAAAATGGTACTGGTGAAGTTTTGGATGATGATAGTACGTTAAGGAAGCTTAGTCTATGCATGTCTAGGAAGATATGACTTCGACCTGGTGCATTTGGCTAAGTGGAATAGACCGATGGTACCCTATATGGATCCTAACCAGTTAGACCAATGTTTTGTACTAAGTCTAGTGGATATGACTATTTAGAAAACTTCGAAGGCATGGTTACTCTAATGATGTCTAAGTGATTCACCATAGTCCAGAAGTTTATCCAGAGAATGCATATTTGTTAAACCCAAAGTTAAACCTGAATCTAACCCAAAGTTAAATCAAACCCTGAAATTGAATCTAATTCATCTTACAAAATTATAGGATTCCCTGATTGAGAACGTAGATCGGGTGAGATGACTAAGGACTCAATTAAATTAAAATTAAAATATTAAATTAAAATAAAATTAAATTTTTTAAAAAACTTAAAATTTTATTTTAAAATTAAACTTAATTTTTTTAATTTAAAATTTTATTTTAAAATCAAATTTATTTTTTTTAAAAATTAAACTTAATTTTTTTAAACTTAAAAACTTATTTTAAAATTAAACTTAATTTTTTTTTAAAACCTAAAATTTTATTTTAAAATTAAACTTAATTTTTTTAAACTTAAAATTTTATTTTTCTTTAACTTAAAATTTTATTTTAAAATTAAAATTATTTTTTTTTAAACTTAAAAACTTATTTTAAAATTAAATTTAATGTTCTTTAATTTAAAACTTTATTTTAAAATTAAACTTAATTTTATTTTAAACTTTAAAACTTATTTTAAAATTAAACTTAATGTAAACTTAAAAACTTATTTTAAAATTATGCTTAACTTTTTTTAAAACTTAAAATTTTATTTTAAAATTAAGCTTAACTTTTTTTAAAACTTAAAATTTTATTTTAAAATTAAATTTATTTTTTTAAACTTAAAAAACTTATTGTAATATTAAAATTATTTTTTTTAAAAAACTTAAAATCTTATTTTAAAATTAAACTTAATTTTCTTTAACTTAAAACTTTATTTTAAAATTAAACTTAAGTTTTTTTAAACTTAAAAACTTATTTTAAAATTAAAATTACTTATTTTAAAATTAAATTTAATTTTCTTTAACTTAAAATTTTATTTTAAAATTAAACTTACTATTTTTAAACTTACAATTTAATTTTAAAATTAAACTTAATTTTTTTTTAACTTAAAATTTTATTTTAATTAAACTTATTTTTTTAAAACTTAAAAATTAATTTTAAAATTAAACTTAATTTATTTTAACTTAGAATTTTATTTTAAAATTAAATTAATTTTTTTTTAAATTTAAAAACTTATTTTAAAATTAAACTTATTGTTTTTAACCTTAAAAACTTATTTTAAACTTAATTTTTTTTTTAAAACTTAAAATTTAATTTAAATCTAAAACTTAATGTTTAAAAAAACACAAAAACAAAAACATAAACCAAGTCAAAAACCAGGGGCGGGCGCCCCTGGTATTCCCTTTGGGGGCACCCCGCCCTAGTCAACCTTGGGCGCACGAGAACGGTACGGGCACCCGGAGCCCCCTATAAATAAAGGGGCAGGGGCGCCCTCACCCCTTGCACCACCTCCCCTTCACTCTGGTTAAGGTTCTTTCCGCGCTTTACCGCGAGAGTGATTAAATTTACAATTTTACTCTTCGTTTATTCTGGTGCTGCGAATCAACCGTGGTCATCATCTCTAAAAATTCTTGTCACGATGGCTCGGTAAAACCTTTCCTCCTAAGCTCTTAAATATTTCATTGATTCATGCCTATTATAGTTTCTTCTTAATTATTATTGTAGAAAACGTTCTAGATTTGGTGCTTGGCCCTCGACTGCTAGTATAGACCCTAGGTTCCCCACTGATGAACTTAGGATTAAGTTTGAGTCGACCATTTACGTAGCTATTAGGACTCAGTGTCTAGATAGAGAGTTCTTTTTACGTTCTTGTGTTCCAGTTATAGAGGTTATTAGCTACTATAACTTACGGAACCTTGTTTACTGTACCAATTCAGTAAACATAGATTTATGTGTTGAATTCTATAATAACTTAGTTAGGGTAGATGATCTCACTTACGTTACTAGGGTAGCTGGTACGGATATTACACTATCTCCTACCATTATTCAGGACTACTTAGGGTTACGACCATCTACGTGTCGTTTTCAGTGTTACCCCCCTAGGGATCTATCATTTGGTGATCCCTACTCACACATCACCCTGGATACGATTTATTCGTATTTTTTCGGAGGGGAGCATGTACCCACCGTCACTATGTTTAGGTCAGTTGGCCTTCGATTTCATAATTATGCACTCTATAGGTTCTTAGTTTACTGTATATTACCACTATCCACTCGCGACATAGCGATGATACGTCCATTCCATTACTTTCTTTTGTACGCACTTTCCCATAGAATAGATATAGATATTAGTCTACATATATTTCAGACCATTTTCTATGCAGCTGGACATGTCACTAGCGCTCGAGTTCATATGCCGTATTGTCATATTTTGACGGCATATTTCGCCCACCTACATATTGACGTCACCCGAGGTAATGTTTGGGCTATGATTGAGTTCGATGTCATAGGACCTAGGAGCTTCTTGTTAGCGGGTGTCCACATAGATGATGATGATGGTGTCATGTCTTGGTGGAGGGGGCCACAGCACTAGCCAGACCCAGATGCCCAGGAGGCGGCAGAGCATGATGAGTTTATGGTTGCGTTATTCGGCGAGGATGCTCCGACTCTGGTACCACCTCCACCTCCAGGCCGAGCACCTCGTGCTGCACATCGCACTCTAGGCGATCGAGTTGCTGGACTCGAGTTATCCTTGACGAGTCTTCGGCAGGAGATCTCTGACCTGTGACAAGACGTGAGACAGGATATTTCAGATCTTCGACACGATCTATCCAGTTCCTGCGAGGATGCCCGGGCTCGTCACGCTGAGCTGATCGAGATGTTCCGTTCTTTCGGAGCCGGACCACTCGGATCACACCCCTCCTCCTCATCTTGATAGACATCCCGACCACTATGTATATTTCATCATGATCATTGTACCTTGACTTTGACATTGAGTTATGATATTCTGGACTACATTTACTTAGGTGTATATTAACTTTAAAAATGATTTAGTCTGTTGTGCCTAATAGATTAGGAATTTTAAAATTATTTTCAAAAATAAACATTTTCAAATCCTAAGGTAAAATGCTTTTATGATTTCAAAACCTTCTATTTTTAGAATTTCAAAAAGGTTTTAGCCTTAAACTAGAACAATTCCTTAGAAATTGTGTTCCCCTAGGGCTAGTACTTGAGTATCTCACCAACACCCTATGATTCCCTTGTTTGTGATTGTCAAAAATAGAAAGGGGTGAGATGCATAGGCAGATTGCCTGGACTTAAGATGCTTATGTCAGTACATCGATATAAGTCTGAGCGTTAAATACCAAACAGATATTAATCAAACTAAGTCAATCAGTATAGTCAAACACTAATTGATGCTTAGACTTAACTTGACTAATCAAGTGAAAGCTGCTATCGTTTGAATAGTCAGTAAGTAACTAACCGGTTAAACAGATTTAATAATGTCAGGTTCAGGGGAAGCAATAATTATTTTCACACTTTTAAAAAAAATTAGAAAATTAGATTTTGTAAATTAGATTCCATAAACTTAACTTTGAAAAATTAGATTTTGAACATTGAATTTTACCTGGTTTTTGAAAATTTTACGTTTGTAAAATTTTCTTTATAGAATTTATGTTCGAAAAATGTTTCAAGTTCAAGTGTATTTTGAAAAATTTTGGAACATATAAACTTATGTTTAGAACTTTGGATTTTTTTAACTTATACTTGAAAAATTAGCTTTTATAAATTTATGATTGCAATAATTATCTTTTGAAAATTAATCGGTAAACTTACTCCTAAAATATATTGCTAAATTAGTTCTCTCTAACTTAGTCATTTTTCAAAAACTTAGCTATTTTGGAAAAATTAAAAATTACTATTTCTAAGTTATCTTTCTTAGCTATTTTGAAAAAGATAAGAGATATCTGATCTGTGTTTGCATTCTTTTTGCAATGTTTTTATATTTATGTTTATTTGATCTATATTTACATTTGATGAATGCCAAAGGGGGAGGGTAAGGTGGTTAAGTTAGTTAAAACAAATTGAAAATAAAAACTAACTTAAAAACCTGTTAATGCCTGCTTTACTTGCATTTTACACTATCTTAATCAAGTTGTCATTCCATCAAAAAGGGGGAGATTGTTGGTGCGGTTAGAACTAACGGTCTAACCCAGGTTTTGATGAATGATAAAATATGTTAAATTAGTTTTAGTGTTGATCTAACACTCTGACCGAGTGTGCAGGAGAAGCCTAGACAGGTCGATGGGTTGACCGGTTGTCTGGCACGAAGCCCAGCTAGGTCAACGGGTCGACAAGATAGCTGGCACGAAATCTAAACGGGTCGACGGGCTGACCAGACGTTTGGCACGAAGTTCAGCTATGTCGACGGCTGACTGGATAGCTGGCGCGAAGTCCAGACGGGTCGAAGGGCTGACCGGACGTCTGGCAGGTAAGTGAATGTAAGTCATTGGAGGGGAGTGACTGTGAGGACGCGTTCCCGGGAAGGGAACTTAGGCGCTGATCCGACTTAGAACCATTTCAGAACTCTAAGTCGAGATCGTGACTAGATTTCGGTCTCGGAAAGATGGAATCTAAGTCATACTCTTTCTATTTTGAATTATGAACTGTGCTAATAATCTATTTTGCAGGAGATATGAGTGCCTCGGACTAACGTTTTTCTTGCAGGAAGGAATCTGTTGGAAAACAGGATCCGGGCGCCCGAGAGGTACCCGGGCGCCCTGAGGCGAAATTTTATCCCCAACGTTGCTGTGCCACGTGGAGTTCATAGGTTAGCTCGGCTACGTCATGGTCGAGGCGCCCTAAAGGTTCCAGGCGCCCCGAACCTCCTATATAAGGAGGGTCAAGGCTGAAGCTCCAACAACAACTTAGAATCTACTCTATTGTGCTCTTGCGACGCTGCGAAAAGTTCTCTGACAAGTGCCAGTTTGTTTTTAATTTTTATTCTATTGTCGGTTCTTTCTTTTCTAATTAATTCTGTACTTAGTCTTGTAATAATCTTTCGAATTAATTAGTGATTGTCCAACGAAAGCACCCTTGTGTGGGGGCCTTGGAGTAGGAGTCGATAAAGGCTCCGAACCAAGTAAATCAACTTTGTTAGTCGTGCTCTCTCTTTTTGTTTTTCGCTGTGTACTCATACTTGAATTTTTTTTTCGATATTCACCCCCTCTCTATCGACTCTTCACGATCCAACAGACTCGACCACCGGGTGCGAGCTGATATGCATGTTGGATGCATACCAGGGATACCATCAGGTGCCGCTCGCCCGGGAAGATCAGGAGAAGGTGAGCTTCATCACGGCGGACGACACCTATTGTTATAATGTAATGTCGTTTGACTTAAAGAATGTCGGGGTCACGTACCAACGACTCATAAACAAAGTGTTCCGGCAGCAGATTGGACGGAATATGGAGTTATACAGCGATGACATACTTATTAAATCCCTCCGAGCTACTGACCTCTACGCAGATATCAAAGAAACCGGTCGAACACTCCGAGCGTACGGGATCAAGCTGAACCCGGGCAAGTGTATGTTCGGCGCGAAGAGCGGGAAGTTTTTGGGCTATATAGTTACCAAGCGGGGTATCGAGGCGAACCCTAGCAAAGTAAAAGCACTACAAGATATGCCACCTCCAAGAAATTTGAAGGAAGTTCAGCGCCTCACCGGTCGGATAACGACCTTATCCCGATTCATCTCCAAGACGGTCGATCGGAGTCTACCTTTTTTCAAGATCTTGCGCCGAGCCACCAAGTTCTAGTGGGACGAGGAGTGCGATCGAACGTTTGAAGAGCTCAAAGCCTATCTCAATTCACTATCAGTATTAGCCAAGCCAGTCGTCGGAGAGCCCCTTAGGATCTATCTGTCTTCGACCGAGCACGCGGTTGGCTCGACCCTTTTAAGGCCGAACGACGAGGAGTAGCCAGTGTATTTCTTGAGCCATATTTTAAAAGATGCCGAATGCTTTTGCACTGGTACTCGCCGCTAGGAGGCTTCGCCTGTATTTCCTCGCGCACACGATCATGGTAATGACCAACAACCCCCTGGGGAGAGTCCTCAATCCAGAAGTGTCAGGGCGGCTGATCAAGTGGACGACGGAACTCAGAGAATTCAACATCCAGTATCAACCCCGAATGACCATTAAGGCGCAATCCTTGGTAGACTTCGTCACTGAGGTGCAGACTCCCGAACCAGAGGCCGCTTGGAAGATATACGTGGACAGATCATCCACTCGGCAAGGAAGTGGAGTTGGGGTGCTGCTAATCTCCCCCCAAGAAGAACAAATGCATTTGTCCGTTTGGCTGGAGTACCGGGCAACCAACAACGAAGCTGAGTACGAGACGCTCATAGCCAGCCTGCAGGCCGCCCAGCACGTCGGAGCTATCAAGGTTTTGATCCACTCAGATTCCCAGCTGATTACACAACAACTTATTGGGACATTCGAGATCAACAACTTGAGGCTCAGACTTTACGCCGAGGCCTTTGAGAAACTGAAGGCTGACTTCCGGAGGTGGTTATACAGAAGATACCCCGGGTGGAAAACCAAGCGGTGGATGAGCTGGCAAAGCTGGCCAACTCCATATCGTCGGTCGTCGTCCAGCAGCCAATCGAGCAGGTCTCCCTGGTGGCACACATCGACCGAATGGAGGGGTTCACCTTCCCGAGTGACGGATGACTCAGATCTCTCTTACTCTTGAATGGACGGTCCATATTGCTTCAGAGCTTGATCTCTTCAATTAGCCCTATATTTGAGTCCAAATTTGGTCTGATCCCTTTGATGCCTACAAAGAATATATCCAAATATCAGCATCATACCACAAGTATAAGATAATTTGTAATTAAATCCATAAATAAATACAACTCATAAAATATGATATAAACATAGAATTAACACATGAGAAGATCAAATGATATGTTTATATGAATCAAAATATCATGACCAAATGATGGTTATTAAGCTGCCACATAGTTGTAGCAGCTATGATTCTATAGCTGCTACAATATAGAAAAAAATTTAAAGACATTGTTTGGAGCCTTCAAAAAGGATTTAAACAATTTTTTTTAGCATGAAATTGGGCCTTACAAGTTTCACCCCTTAACCAATTGTAGATCTCTGAATGAGCTTCAATTTGATATTTTATGCGTCCCTGGTTCAACCTGAGTCAAAAGTTACGACCTCTCAAAGTTTAAGGTTTAACATTCTTGTTGTAGTAGTTACGGTTTCGTAGCTGCTACAACTAAGCTGCTACGTAGTTGTAACAACTACAGTTTCGTAGCTATTACAATGTGAATATTAAATCCTAAGCTTTGCGAGCCCATAATATTTAACTCGGGTTGAATCATGCAACGTATAATATATTAAATCGAAACTCGTACAAATATCTACAACTATTTATGGGTTGAACCTATTATGACTAAGTTTCAAACTCAAAAAATATTGTTTAAATCCTTGTGGGAGACTCTGAATAAATTAGTTAATTTTTTTTTCATGTTGTAGCAGTTACAAAACCGTAACTGCTACAACTGTGTAACAGCTATTGGTTCGTATCTCCTATAATATGCCGATTAGGCAGAAAAATAGGGGAGAGATAATAATGTGAATAAGCTGCTACTCTTAGTGAAGAGTAGTTGGATAATTGTTCATGGGGTGGGATGAAGGAAGATTAACCAAGGAACAGAGTATATTTAGAGGAGGAAGAAGATTAAGAGGAAGCCAAGCCTTTTTGGTTTTACTAGCATATGTAAAACAATACATGTTCTTCCCCTTTTATACACTTTTGAGTTGCTCGTAACACACATCATCATTAAAGAAGACATCAAAGACAACATTAATTTGTGACTCTTTGAAAACCAAAATTATTGTAGGAAATGAAGAGTTTTGTTGGGAAGTTTTATTGTCACTTAATCTTCAACGTGCAAGGAAGATGAAGATGAAGAGGTTTTTCTTGGGAAGTTAACTTTGGTTTAATTAATCCATCATAGGACGTCCTTTTGATAAAAAATCAAAACGGAGCATCAGCTTAATGATTAAGAAAAAAGGGGCATCGTTTTGACTTTTGCTCTTCTATCAATCTATGTGGTACAATAGTCTAAATGCTACTTTTAGCTCTAATCTGTGCAATAGACCGCATTTTCAGGGTTTGAATTATCACTGCAGTTGCCATGTTTGTTATATTATGTATTAACATTGTTAACTGATTCGCTGGTGCTTTACTTTGTGAAATGGAAGAGCGACGAAAACAGGATTGTGCCAGATGGTGTTGACTCCAAGGTATCTTCTATTTCATAAATATGTTATTCATTTGATGTAATGAATTCACTAGTTTTCTATGCTAGATTTTTTTTTAGTTCCTTTTTCTTTTGCATCTTACATTGTTAATTTCTGTTCTTACCTCAATATTTCTCAACTGGTATGGTTGGTATCTAAACAGCTATTAGATCACTCTCATTTTATTCCATGCATTCTGTGCACTTGTGTTGTTCAACTATTGATTTGCCCAAGGCAAAAAAAAAATAAAATAAAGGGGAGTAGAATGAATGGTGCATCATGAATGCCAAAATTGTCATTTTCTAGAATAGTGAGTAAAATTTTTTTAACAAGTGATATGCTGGCAAACAACAAATGAGTCGATATCTCATCTGGGTTTGGCTGTGCAGTTGCTTGGATGTCATGGTCCACTGACTAATCGGCAATTTGGAAGTGCTTTCTTGCTTTTTTATTGTAGCAGAAGCTTCGTATAAACATGGCCTCTGTACCCATGTGTATCGGGAATAACCATATTGCTGTCGTTTAGTTTTGCAGGTTCATTCGGACAGATGTTTTGTTCAATTTACTACTTGGAACATTCGTATAAACATGACTTTTCCCCGATGGAAGGCAAATTTATCAGAAAAAGGACCGTCTCTAAACGAAGGAACAAAAAGAAGCATGTCGAGATTCATTTTGAGTGTCCCCCCAGTTGTGGCGGCGGCACTGATGATCACAAGCTATCGTTTCTACGTGTTCCAACTTTTCTATTAATTCCCATTATTGATGCAATATTTCAGCCCCTAGAATTGACTTTTGGCAAATTCCTTCTGAAGATGCACTTCATTTATCAAAAGAAGAACGCATCTATCTCTAGCAATTTTGTTATTGCACGTCTGTTGGCCAGTCTTCTTGTTATTGTTCTCTCACTCTTAGCGTGGCTCATGATGACTTTTCTGGCATTGTCCAAATCATCACCACCATTGTTTGTACGGATAATTTACTTTAGAGAGGTTCATTGAGTTCCCTCCTTTGAGGAACGCATCTTTAGTCTAAATAGATTATAGATGCTGATGTACCATTTCCTTTTGTCAAAATTATTGTACTTCTCATTTTCTCTCACTTCTAACTGCAAGGTCGCTATGTGGTGGTAAATGACAGGATATTTTTCTTAAGCAATCAAGATTTAAAACTCATGTAGCTTGTGCATGCGGTGTTTGAATAATTAATGATACTAGGGTGTTATGTTAGGAGTTACGGTACTTTTTGGATTTACTTGGTGATCAAAATATAGGGTCGAATCATCCATCTCACGATTAATCAGTATAAAGGGGATACTTGATAAAATTTAAAAATAAAATAAAAAAATGCTCAAAGTCACAGTAAAGGCCAAGGAGAATTGATTTTTTACCTATCTCTCTGGTTCGGCCAGTTTTAATACTCTGAAATTTGATGTAAATCCAGGATTCTTGTCTCCTTCAGCACCTCAACATAAAAAAAATGATTTATAGATTTTTTGTTCAGTTCAATTAAGTTTGAAAGAAAGGAAAACATTTCAGTTTCAATCTGTTTTTTTTTTTTTTGGCTTTGTAACAATGATAGAGCACTTGATCTGATTTCAAACTAAATATGTTTACATATGCTAAAAATATATAGTAATTTTATTTATGATTTAAATAATTCAAATAAAATCGCACCCAAACGGATCTTTTCATTTTTGACTGACTCAATTTTCATCTGGAAGTTCCAATGAATCCAATCTGATCTGATTTCAGAGTTCAAATTGAATGTCCATGAAGCAATTCAAACACCATTAATGGTCATAAATTCAGAAAAAAAATCAGTTTAATCTTTAGTATCAGTTATAAATTGATTTGATTTTATATAATCTTTTTTCATATAATCTAAAAAAAAATTAATACAATCATCTATTATTACCATTAATGCTTCGCACCCATCTGTATCGTACAGCAGCCATCAACGTCATCAGCTGGCATTGTTATGCTTTTCATTTGCATGGAGTTGTCAATTACGCACGTCTGTGCTTGTCTCTCTCTTTTTTGTCAAACTAAAACCAACTTTTCTCTGACATTTTGATGTAATTTGGATCTGTGGTAGGTTGACGTCGCATTTCTCCGTGTACCTGGCAGTTGCTCAGCTCTCAGGAAAACATGCCCGTGTGTACTTAATATCCATAAAATTATGAACCAATCAAATATAATTAATACCAAAGTTGTTCCATGCGGACAATTGATATGAATACCTATCTATTCATTTATCATCGCCATCATTTCAATTAAAGTTAGATATATTCTTATATATCTACTCCTCCAAACTCAGAATCATTATTCTCAACTGATTAACAGTACCACTAGGACTCCATGTCTCCTAAACTCGATCTTGTCCTTTTAATCCGTGCACAGAGGAGTTAATTAAGCAAGAATCTTCTGACACGTAGGCCTCAACGGCCAGTTTTTTTTTTAATTTCTTAGTTAATTACTTGGATCACAACAATTAATCCATTTCTAGACAAAAACGCATGCGTGCATAACGCTTAATATTATCTAATTAATTGCTAATCTTCTTAATTTCTTCCTTATGGAAAAATCGACCTTATGTTTTGATCTTACTCGGAAAACAAAAAACAGAATCAAACTGGATAATTAATGACGCGCTTCGTGATTATTCTAGATGATTAGAAAATTACCATCCCAGTTGGGATCACATAGAATTTAATTAGAATTGAGCAGGGAGATTAATTAATGTAATTAATTGACACGTACGTACGTCAGACGCGTAGAGGAGGAGGAGAAGGAGGGGGGAGCGGTAGCTTCCGGCGGAAGCCAGCCGCGTCCACCGCTGCCGGTTTTCCCGGCGAGCCGACGACGACGGTGGTCCCCGCCGGAAAGCGTGGCTTTTCTGGAGATGCCGTGGCCGTTTTCCTCTTCTGGTAATTGCCTGCGAGGAAAGCGTGAACGAACGCCATCGGCTCGAACTTTAGCCGAGCCGATATCCGGCTCAGCTCCCCAATCATTATCCTTTAATATTAATTCGACACATGTCAATAACCAATCCCTTTTCGCAATTTGCCCCTCGAAATTTACGTAATTTAGGTTCGGGCTTAAAAATACGTTAGAGAATTCCGCGTTCGCGACAAGCGGATCGATCCACTGATTCACTTGGCCGTCTGGTTTTTAAGACGAAGAATGCTGACCAAGGCTTTAGGGATGTACTTTTTGCCACGTGTGGATCGCTGAACAAGGAATTGATAATATGGATTCAAAGTTGTCATAATTAGTTCAGCTACAAATGTGATTGAACAATCCAAATATCAATTCCCCTTCATGAACACCACTTTCATCGATCACAATATACATCCAACAGTTTGTGCCTTCACTGGATCAAAATATCAACGCCACGACCTGCAGCTTAACATATTTCTTGCGGCTTCGAACAAATAGTATATTCTATTCCTGATAAGAATCATAGCATTAACCAAGAATTCTGGCAATATTACAACAATGGCGAGGCTTCTCGCTGAAGTGACTTCAATGACACGGACCTTTGCCTTGGAGGAACTCCCTTCTTATCCTTCTATATAAGACCTATTCCACCTCTTCCCTATGTTCTTTTTTTCTTAACTCCACCTCGATCTCACAGCACCAATTTGTTTGTTTTTTATTTCCTCCAATTGCATCTCTCTCTCTCTCTCTCTCTCTCTATTCTTTGAATCTGTTTCTTCTTCTTCTAGCTCTTGCAATATTTTGAAGGTGCAATTGGCATGGAGGAGGAAGACTGCATGGAGTTGCCTCCGGGCTTCAGGTTTCACCCCACGGACGAGGAGATCATCAGCTACTACCTCACGCCCAAGGTCGTCGACCATACCTTCTCTGCGAGGGCCATGGGTGAGGTGGACCTCAACAAGTGTGAGCCATGGGATCTCCCAAGTAATTATTCAATTTTCCAGCTTATATCTCGTCTCGTTTGATTTTTCTTTATGTATGAATTATTTGGTGTGAGATTTGATAGTAATTTGCAGGCAAGGCGAGGATGGGGGAAAAGGAATGGTTCTTCTTCTGCCAGAGGGATAGGAAGTACCCTACTGGGATGAGGACCAACAGGGCCACAGAGGCTGGCTACTGGAAGGCCACGGGCAAGGACAAGGAGATCTACAGGGGCAGAGGTGTCCTTGTGGGCATGAAGAAGACGCTCGTGTTCTACAAAGGAAGGGCGCCCAGAGGCCAGAAGACTAACTGGGTCATGCATGAATTCAGACTCGAAGGCAAATCTCCATTCCCTAACAATTCCTCGAGATCTGCACCCAAGGTACTATTCCTTTTTTCCCTGCAGCTAGCCAATCATTTTTCTTGTCAAAATCCCAACTTTTGTCGATCGATCCATCCCAGGACGAGTGGGTCGTGTCTAGGGTCTTCCACAAGAACACAGGAGCAAAGAGAAGCCCGCCGCCAAGTACTCTTGGGCCGGAGCTGCAGGCTTCAGACGATTTCTTCTTCGACTCCTCCACCTTGCCTCCTCTCATGGATATGCCTTCCAGCTACCCGATCATGCCCATGGAGGAGCAGCCATTTCTGAGCTCAAATTCAACTCAACTCAACGCCGTGTTCCACCCTGCAGTACAGAATCCGAACTCTGCCTACAACCTGCTCGGCTACTCGCACCACCATGATTCCTCTCTGCTGACCACGATAGCCTCGCACAACAGCCTTGATGCATCCAACTCTTTGGTCATCAGGGGGCGTTGCAAGATGGAGCAGAGCTCCGTGTCCATGGGCTGCTGCCCCTCGCAGGACACCGGCCTGAGCACCGACCAAAACGCCGCCGAGATATCCTCGGCCTCGAGGAATTACACTGACTTCGTCGTCGATCCTTCTTCCTCTGGGGCAGCCATGGATTGGGATAACATATGGAAGTACTGATGAATATTGAGAGTTTGTCAATCGATCGATCATAAGCGCATGATTAGTATAGAATTGGCTTCGAGGCCTTTGGGTCTTGGAGTTCGTATACATGTATACTCTCGCTGTATATAAATTAAAAGTTTATTTTGTGTACTAATAATATATCTATTTATAAAAAGGAATTTAATATAATTAATTAAGGAGACGTGAGCAATCATGGATTAATATTTATAATGTACCAATTGTTCTGAGTGGATGGTTCCATTGCATAACAAACAATTTTGCACTCTCCAATTCATTTAATTGCATTTCTTTTTTGATTTTAAGTTGCAACCTAATTTGCCAAAGCTGAAAGAAAGAAAGATGGAAATTTCATACAAAATCTAATTTGTTTTCTTTCATTTTATCAATTCTAATTTATTAACATTTTTATAAATTCCATATAATACATGTTATCGAAGATATAAATTAACTCATTCTCTTAACTTAAATCATTTCATGTCTTTATATTTTATGAATCCCTATGATCTTTATTTCATTAATTATTAATTAATGTGGAAAAATTACATGATACATGTTAGTTCAAATGCATTAACTCATACTTTATGTTACACTTTTTGGATTCCAATAGTTGGTTTATTTTAATCTTTATTTCATTAAGTTTTTATGGATGTGGCAAAACCACATGATATATGTTATCGCATATGTCTTACCACATTCTCTTTAGTTAAAATGTTTTAACACCCTAATTTTATTGCCTTTGCTTACATTTATGAATTCTAGCACTTTATTCCTACCCTAATTTAATTAAGTTTTAACACATGTTATCGCAAACATGACTAGCTTTTGATAAGTGCTTTAATATATACTTTCATCCAAAATTTATTATGTTTGCATTGGCGTGGCAAAGCCACATGATCCTTGTGATCCGGCATGTCGTATTTGGTTTGCTTTAACTTAAATGCTTTATCTACACGAGAATTCTACGTTGCCATTGTTGTCGTAAGTGCTCACATGTATACTCACACTTCTATTGCAATATTAGCTCAATTTCCAAATTGATTTTGTCGTCCGCGTGTTTGTTTTTTTGAATGTCTTAGAAATGTTCGACTCGATTGTAAAAGTTTATGTGGTATTTAGGTGAAGCCTTCATGATAAACATGAACAAGTTGTTCACACATGACCAAAGACATTTGAATTTAATGAGTCATTTAGCTTTTCAAATTGAAAAGATTGAAGTCACTTGGATATAACTTGTGATCACAAGATTGATTTGAAGTACTCAAATTGAAGTGCATAAAAACTTGACATAAATAGAGTATAGTTGCATATACTTGCTCCGCATTCTCTATAATCAATTAAAACTAGTTAAAAAAAATGATCATTTAGTAATTAAGTAAACAACTCTAAATAGCACTAGCTAGGATAACTTTCTCCCTTCTTCCACCATGCTTCTCCTCCTCTTGCCCTTGGTTTCCTCTGCCTCAATTGTTGTTGATGCCCTCCTCCCTTTGCTCCTAGACTTTTTCAACCACAACAATCTTTGTCTTCACTATGCTTTATGTTCTTCTCCTCCTCTACCACTTGCTCTTCCTTTCCCACAAATAGCCAATCCTCCTTTTCAACTCTTTGTCCTCCTTTTAATTCTTGAAACTCATTGCCCATCTCTACTTCATGCTCACTTAGTCACTTTACTATTATCAATTACCACTAGTCCTATCCCATCAAAGCAATTAAATTTCATAATTGAATAGTTTTATATTAATGTTATGCTTAAATCTATGACACTCTTATTTATCTTCCATAAATATTGTGAATTATATGTTTTAATGACATTTGTGAATTAGTTCTGACATTGAAAAGTTGAGAAGAACTATTTATTGAAGATGAAAAATAATCACATACAAACTCAGAACACTCGAAAAATCAAGAAAAATATATCATTAATCAATAATTATGAGAACACGTCATATATATATTAACTACTAATCCAAACAAGAACTCTTGATAAATATCTTAAAGAATATCATTTATCGCTGATTTGTAGATTGTGAACATATAACATAACTAAAAGGTAAATAATTGGTTGCCCTCCCTAGGCCGCCTTCTTGTTACTCATTTTTACCAACTAGCTTAATCATCCCTCATTTGACTCAATCAAACATATTAGCTTAGCTTGTTTGACTAGCAGCTTGATTTTTTTGGTCAATTTGGTTTGTTTGATCTGACTTAATTATCCATTCATTCCAAATTGGATCACCCAATTTAGCTAACCCATCGAACACTAATGATCATCGAAATGAGACTTTGCATCACCCAATCAGCATGTCTATCAGCCTCAAATACCTAACCAATTAGCTATATCCATGGGACTTGACTGGCTTATCCTTTTAAGTGTTAGGGTCGGTTTGTGCTAGAGAAGGGGGGATGAATAGCTCATCGTGCGTTCATCGTTGGCTTGCTTTGTGATGATTTATAGCGGAATAAAACTAAAAGCACTCTGTAATGCTAATACAAAGGATTTACTTGGTATCCACCTCAAGAAGAGGTGACTAATCTAAGGATCTACACACGACATGCTCTTCACTATCAAAAACACTCCTTCTCGATAATTACCGGAGGTGGAGAAACCTCGTACAACACTCACACAACAAATACAACACACGCAAGAAGAAAAATATAAGAATTCAAATACAAACTCTCTTCTTGCTCACTTGTTACTTGTTAATGCCTCTTGAACCTTGGAAGTGTACCTCCAAGAGCTTTCAAGAACTGACGGTGAGTGTCGTGGAAGAACGCGTGAAGATCGGGGAGAAGGATTGCAGTGTTTGAACGCTTCACCGTCTTTATATCTGCACTTCTAGGGCTTTCAATTGATTGGAGCTCTTTCCAATCGATTGCCACGTCAGATTCTAGCAATCTCGACCGCCCAAAACCTGCATCCTGCGCAACGGTCAATCCCAATCGATTGGGGAGGCTTGAATCAATCGGCTGATCGATTCAGAGTGCATCTGTGCTCTCGCTGGAAACGCCTGAATCGATCGACCAATCGATTCAGTGTTTATCGTGACGTGCGCGATTTCCAGCGCCCCAATCGATCGGCCGATCGATTGGCGGTGCCCAATTGATCAGCTGATCGATTGGGGACTATTCTATTTGCACAATACAAGTGCCCAATCAATCGGCTGATCGATTGGGCTGCTGTTTATCGCAGCACTGTGCTCAATCGATCAGCTGATCTATTGGATTTGGTCCAATTTGATCACTTGATCAAATTGATCAACCCTAGCTCGCCCAAGTCAAGTCTAGGGTGCCCTAACCCAACATCCAGTCACTTGTGACCTGTTGGGACTCCTCATGCGTAGCATCCGGTCAACTTTGATCTGCTGGGACTTCTTCGTCAAGTGTCCGGTCTATCCTTTGACCCACTTGGACTTTTCTCCTCGTGCCAAGTGTCCGGTCAACCTTGACCTACTTAGACTTATTGTCTTATGCCAAGTGTTTGGTCCTCCATGATCCACTTGGACTTCCACCAGATGTCCGGTAAACCTTGACCCTTCTGGATTTTCTTGTGCCAAGTATCTGGTCAATCCTTTGACCTACTTGGGTTTCCCAACACTAGGTGACCGGTCAATCTTGACCCACCTAGATCTCCACGTGCTTGGCTTCACTCACCAAGTCTTTCCTTCTGCCTAGCTTCACTCACTAGGGCTTTCCATCTACCTGCCTTCACTCACCAGGACTTTCACCTAGCTTCACTCACTAGGGTTTTCACCTAGCTTTACTCACCAGGATTTTCCCACTGTCCGACTTCACTCACTGAGACTTTCCATTTGCCTAGCTTCACTCACTAGGTCTTTCACCTGGCTCCACTCACCAGGATTTTTCCACTGCCCGGCTTCACTCACCGGGACTTTCCATCTGCCTAGCTTCACTCACCAGGTCTTTAATCTGGCTTCACTCACCAGGATTTTCCAACTGTCTAACTTCACTCACTAGGTCTTTCATCTGGCTTCACTCATCAGGATTTGCCTTTGCTTAACTTCTAGTTAGGACTTTCCCAATCAAGTATCCGGTCAACCCTGTGACCTACTTGTCTCTTCTTCACATCAAACTGATCATCCCTTCACCAGAGGGGAATTGCTCCAATAATCTTCTCAATCGGATAATTGCACCTGCAATCTCTATGTATTGTCAAACATCGAAACCTAAATATCAAGACTCAAGCTTAAACCAACTCAAGCTTAGTCAACCTGGTCAACCTGACCCAGGGGATATTGCACCAAGATTAAGCTCCATCGGTACATCCAATTACTCTTATTTTAATATACACTTATATAACACACATAAATGTTGGTGCAGTCGACCTCTGATCAAAGTTGATCAAGATTGTTTTGGGTCTCAATGTTTGATGGTTTGATGAAAAAACTAAATAGGTCAAGGTTGATTAAATACTTAATAATTGAGAAGTCCAAGTGAATCACGGTATATTAGAACTGATGCTAGCTAGAGGGGGAGTGAATAGTTCTGATCACGTCAATTGAATGCACAACAGAAACTTGAATTAAATTCAACACCAACAAAATAAGAACACACGCTAACACATTTGGTTTTACTTGGTTCACCACCTCCCAAGAGGACAACGTCCAAGACCTGGTCCTAACAACTACCACCACTATCCTTCTCCTTCTATAACACCTTCCAGATGCGGAGAAGCATTTTACAACCTTTTCTTCCAAACAATATAAGCAATATAAAGATACAAATATAAATGAAGAGTAAAACAACTTTACAATGAACACTTTGATTTTGCTTGCTTTTTTATTCTTTTGGATTGCCTCTTGATTGTAGGAAATGTAGTAGCACTTTGTCTCCAATGTCTCAAGAATTGACACTGAAAATCTCCTTCAAACCCTTCTTTTATAGCCCTTAGGCCGGGGCTAATTTTCACCTATTAGTCGACTGATCTTACCCATCAATTGATTGATACACTGTTGATTTGAATGCTACTCTGACCTATCAGCTCAATGACTGCATCTATCTAAACATCAGTCGATTGATCATTATCATTAGTCAAACCCTGTAGCTGAGTTCTGAACATTCTGTTCACTCGAACAATGACATTAGTAACTGATACCCTCCATTAGTCGTCTATTACCATCATTTGAGTTTTTCAACTTTTGTGCATTGTTATAGTGCCCATCAGGCGACTATCACATAGCAACATGGCAGTAGAATATTGTTTGCGATTACTATAGTAGCACCACAATAATATTATAATAGTATTGTAGCAACCATATGTTTTGAGGTTTATTCGTCCATTAGTCGATCAATTGACTCGATCAATCAGTTAATACTTCTATTTCAACTTTATCAAAATTGAATTCTCGTCTTGTCTAATATCCAGTTGATCTCAATCTACCAAGACTTTCTTACCTATATTTGATTAATCTTGACTTGCTGAGACTTCTTGTTGCCTAGCATCTGGTCACCTTGACTTGCCAGGACTTCCACATTGCCTAGCATCCGATCAACCTAGATCTATTAGGACTTCATTGTTGTTTGACATCTAGTCAACTTTAACCTACTAGGACTTCACACCTTATGCCAACTCTCTGTTAAATTTTCTATTGTCAAGTGCCTGATCAACCGTAACCCACTTGAACTTTCCTCTGGACAACTACCTGTTAAACTTTTGATCACCAAGTGTTCAGTTAACCGTGATCCACTTGAACTTTCAGTCTCATGCCAACTCCATGTTGGACTTTGGACCGTCAAGTGTCTAATCGACTGTGATCCATTCAGACTTTTCATATCTTGTTAAGTATTTGGTCAATTTTGACCTACTTGACTTTTCGCTCAACCAACTTAACATATTGTTCCACTGTCAAGTATCTGGTCAACCTTGACCTACTCGACATCTCACTTGACCAACTAACATATTGATCCACTGTCAAGTATCTGGTCAAGCTTGACCTACTCGACATCTCACTTGACCAACTAACATATTCGTCAAACATTGAAATCCCAATTCGAGTGAATTCGAGCTTAGTCAACCTAGTCAACTTTGACCAGGGTTAGATTGCACTAACATAATTGACTGAACATTTGACAATTAGAAGTTCATCAAGGGAGTTTGAATGTTGGGCATGAGAAGGAAAGTCATGACAGATCATGAAAAGATTAGATGTACGACACGCAGTTGAAGTCCTAACAAGTCGTGGATGACTAGATGTTAGACATGAGATAAAAAGTCCAAACAAGTCAAGAAGGACAAGATGTATTGCAATGATGAAATTATGATAGGTCAAGGTTTATTAGATACTAGACAAGTGAAGTCCGAGCAGATTAAGGTTAATCGAATACTAGACAAATGAAGACTTGATAGATTGAGGCCAATCAGATATTAGCCAAGGTGAGGTATCAATAGATTGATTATGAGGTATCAATTGGATATTAAACCAGGCCTAAAATAGAGGTGTCAATAGACTGATATGGAAATAGCAATCGACTGATGAGTCTGAAACATTGAGTTCTAGGTTTGAGGGATTTACAATGTAATCAATCGACTATTAGATATAATTAGTTGACTTATACATCAGTTGAGTGAGGAATTCAACCGATGACATTGTTAGAGAACAAAAAGTCAATTGTGACACTTGATTACTGCTGTAATAATCGATTGTTAGGTATATAGCAGTCGACTATTGACTGAGATATTGAGTTATAAGGAGCAATTGAGTGATCAAAACTTGACAACGTTCGAATTCTGAAAGAGCAATTGACTGTTGGGAATAAAAGAGTCACACTAATAACTCTATTAAAGAGGATTTTGTGGAGGATTTTGAGTATCAGTTCTTAGAGACTTTGAAGGGGAAAGTATTGTTACATTCCAAACCTTCGTAAAGTAATCCAAAGTAACCAAACAACAAGCAAAGCAAAAGTCACTTGTGTAAATTATTATTTACATTGTATTTTATTTTTCTCTCTATCTTTGTATTTTACTTATTTGTTTGTACAAACAAATATTGTAAGAGGTTTCTGTTGGTGGAATCGACCCCTGGTTAAGGTTGATAAAGTTGATCAAGTTTGAGTAGACTCGAATTGTAATTTTGATATTTTGATCAATATGTTAGTTGGTTGGGTGAGATGTCAAGTAGATCAAGGTTGATTAGATATTTGACAGCTGATTAATATGTTAAGTTGATTGAGCAAAAAGTCAACTATGTCAAAGGTTGACCGAATATTTGACAAAATATTAAAAGTTTAAGTGGGTCACGATCAATCGAACACTTTGCGGTTGGAAGTCCAATATGAAGTTAATACGAGACGGGAAGTCCAAATGGATCACGATTGACCGGACATTTGGTGATCAGAAGTCCAACAAGTAATTGGTAAGAGAAAACTCCAAATGGATTATGATTGACTAGACATTTGGTAATTAGAAGTCCAATATGGAGTTGACATGAGACATGAAGTCTCGGCAGGTCAAGATTGTTCAGATGTTAAGTAATGATGAAGTCCCGAAAGGTCAAGGTTGATTGGATACTAGGCAACGAGGAAGTTCCGGTAGGTCGAGATTAACTAGCTGCTAGGCAATAGGAAGTCTCGACAGGTTAAGTTGATCGAATGTCAGACAAAGGAAGTCCTGGTAAGTTGAGGTCAATAGGGTACCAGACAAGATGAAAATTTGATTTTGATAAGGTTGAAACTAGAGTATTAGACGATTGGTAGGGTACAGAGGCGTAGCTAGGATTTTGAAATAGGGGGGGGGGGCTGGAAAATTAAATCTTAAACTAGAAGTCACTATATCATTTTCAACATAATATAAAAATTTAAGTGCAAAACACGCATTTCTCCATAAAATTATCAAATCTAGATAAATGTTTGCCAAAAGTTCAAGCGTCAATAATAATATAAAAAGCATAAACAAAAAAGTACAATTTTTGCCAAAAGAGATGTAGCTTCAATAAAATACTACTAGAACAAATTAAAGTTTCAAATCTTACAAACACAAATTGTAAAAAAGCAATATAAATTTTAATAACAAATTCACAACCAAAATATGGAATATTAATTATCAAATACCATAGTTAATAATAAAAATCAGTAAATGAGTGCATTCAAAGAATTAACTCATCGAATGACTCCAATAAATTAGTGTAGGGTTGTAGGCTGCAAAGATGAGTGAGACGATAAGATGAATCAACTCACGGTCAAGGCAGAGAGCACCAACAAATAACAGCGCAACAGCCGCACGGTGGAGTTTCAAAAGAGGAGGTGTGTCGGCGTATCGCCTTTGCTGCTTTGCAGATCCTCTTGCTGTTCGGCAGGAGCAAGCGCTGTTGCAGAGGCAAAGCTCGATGATGAAGGAGGAGGAGGAGGAGGAGGAGGAGGAGGAGGAGGGAGGGAGGGAGGGAGGAGGAAAATAAGAAGAAAATTAGTGAACGATTGAATTTTTTTTTATCTCTTTGGCTCTTTCTGCTCTTCTCGGCTTCTCGCTTTTTGTCGTCCTTTCTTTTTTCGTTCTCTTGATTTGCTTTGGGAGAAAAGAATGACAATAGGGTTTTAGTAGTGCTGATTTATTTTCAGAGAAGGGAATAATACTAATATATACCTATATTATATATAATAATATAAAGCAACCTATGGGTCTTGGCTGGGCTTGAGCCCAGCCAATCCCCTACTTAAAATACGCCCCTGGTAGGGTATATCGATCGACTAATAAACACAAAACCCCCAAAATCTCAAAAAATATGATTGTTACAGTGTTGCTATAGTACTATTGCAGTTACCATAAGCATTGTTTTGCTATAGTAAATTGCTACATTGTTACTATAGCATTGCTACAGTAATAATATATCGACTGATGTATTCGATCAATAAACTAATAGCTTCATAAATCTATCAGAAGGTTTAGAATTCGACTATTTGATTTGATTGATGACATCAATCGACTGAGCATAGATGTCAGTCAACTGATGATTTTATAAATCAACCAGAAACAAATTTATTTGACCATTTGACTCGACCGATCATTTTAATCACTTGATGTTGATATCAATTGATTGATGTCCGTTAAGAGTTGAACATAAGCATGCTAATTCAACTACAAGATTTGACTTATTGTTATCAGTTGATCGATTGTTCGGATGAATCAGTTGACTGATGTTTGAATTATCGAGAAAATCAAACATATTTTATAGAAAGTTTAGAGGTTGTTCAACGTCAAGAACAATATCGAAGACCATATTAATCACTCATGGGTAAAATCAATCAACTGATAGACAGCTTTAGAAATCGATCAGAAATTTTAGAATTCCATTGTTTGACTTGATTAATGACATCAATTGACTGATGATAAATATCACTCGACTGATGACTTTAGAAATCAACTAGAAGCAAGTTGATTTGACCGTTCAACTCGACTAATGATTTCAATTGCCTAATAATTGATATCAATCAATTAATATCGATTAGGAGTTGAACATAAGCATGTTAATTCAACTACGAAATTTGACTGATTGTTATCAGTTGATCGATTGCTCGGATGAATCAGTCAACTGATGTTCGAATTATCCATAAAATCAAATATATATATATATATATATATATATATATATATATATATATATATATATATATATATATATATATATATATATATAAAAGGTTTGTTCAATGTCATAAATAATGTCGAAAACTATATTAATCACTGATGGATATATAAGATGAATCAATTGACTGATAGATAAAAATTAATTCCAATTTAAAAACTTTAAAAGAGGGAACGACGAATACGATTGAAGTGAATCGTTATATACCCCTAACAACTACATATAATATATATATATATATATATATATATAGTTAAATAAAGTAGTACTATATTATTTAAAAATGCAATATATAATAGTTATTTCTAAAGTAGAATAAGAATAATTATTCTTTATAAATTAAAAATTACAATTCGAAATTAATATTCTAAGAATATCTTTCAACTAGATATATAAATATTTATTTATACATTCATAACAGTAAAATAGTTATTTCTACGATCTAACTACAAATAGAAAACTAAATCTCGAAAGATGGCCAATAGATCCTTCCACTAATCAGGGTAACGTAAGAAGGAAAAAAAAAAAAGACTTTTCATTTATCCGTTAATATAGATAAACAGATAAAACAACTAAATTCATTATATCATCCACCTATTTCTCAATTTGGTCTATACTTATCCTTTTTTTAATTTTCCCAAGTAAACAGGCTCCAAAGGTGCTTAAGTTTCCATTAATCAGTCATTCACTTGAATTACTTCTTTAAACCTCTCTTTCTGCAAATATATACTTCGGTTCATTGCTTGGATGCAGCTTTCATGCGCGCATTAAATGCTGGACAATAAACACACTTTTTATCTATTTATTTTCGTTCTTATTCTTCTACCCTAATTCCTCGTACATAAAGTATTCTTCACCAAAGAACGTGGGATATTGGATCCTTATCTTGTCCTGTATTCCGGGTATTTTGGCATGCGCAATAAACATTAATTATTTTGGAAAAAAAGAATGGTATTTTTTATATTGTTATTAGTAAACATCCACAGTACTTCTCCGTGCTAAGGAATGTAGGAAACCAACCGCTTTCTTCGAAGCAACAACTACTACGTGTTGCAACTTGAACAGAATGATAATTTCTCGAGCCATTATTGTTGCGTCAATGTGCACTCATCCTTGCCTCAATCACCTGTTCGGATTTGGATATTATTGACACTGTCTTATATGATAATCTAAGATTAATTGCGTCCGGATAGGTAGGTTATTATGCTAAAAGTCACTCAATGATTTTTGTTAATTAAATAGTGGAAAACGTTACCTTGTGATGTTTACTAAGAAAAAACAAATTATCATGAATCAATGTGAGCTTTCTTATTCTTTTATTATATTTGTTTTTGTCTAATTCCACATATATAATTAAATTTTAAATAAAGTATCTAAATATATCTTTTTTTACAGTAATTATAATACTTATAATTTTTAAATTAAACATCAAATTCCTACAATATGCTAGATTTACTTTCTTTTGTACTTCTACTTCTACTTCTGCTATAATATAAAATCATTTGAAAATAATAACTACTAATTATATAACATGTGAGATTGTAATTAGAAAGTTAATCCCAATAAATACACCTCTACATCCTAAACTTTTGTGATTTACCTTGTCTCTCTTGCATCTTTTCTCTATGTTTGATAATCTTCGCTCTCATCTAATTTTCAAGTATTCTTTACTTGTTGTTGTGTCATACACAATTAGACCCCTTGTTTGCTAGTGCCCTCTCATTACTTTCGTTGTTACCTAGTCTTGGCCTTGAGTTTGTGTCAACCTCTTCTCCCAATTCCCTCTCTCTGTTTGGTGACTTCATTTCCATTATTCCCACCCCCCTCCCCACACACACCAAGTCCCTTTATATATATATATATATATATATATATATATATATATATGAACAAGACTTTAGTCTCACACTAGGAGTTTAAGGTATATTAGTTGGTTTATATTATTTTACAAGTATTGTAGTGGTAAACAAATGCATAAAGAGAGACTCTCTCTCACGTATGACTGCAAGGGGAAAGGAGGGGGGGGGGGGGGGGGGGGCAAATCCAAGACCCGGATTGCACTAAACCAAGTTGACTTGTACGTAAGCACGACTTGCGCATGTCGAATGACTGATTGGTTGACAAAAAATTTACCCAAGCGAATGAACAAACGTTTTGTCACTTGAATATTTTTGCTTATTACTCAAATATAATAGATGCATTAATCAATGATTAATGAAGAATCTGTAACCTCCAGACATTTGAGTCGGGCGAATTAATGAGCAATAAATGACTTTAATTCAGCCATTGAATACTACAAGGGTTTAAGATCCTATATAAGGAGGTTGTGACCAAGAGCAAAAGAGAGCTAATAGTAAAGATTTTCCTCCAACTTCGTTCCCCCAAATCTTCTCGCCATCATGCATTTTCCTTCGGTGGTCTGCTCGTGATAGCAATTGGATGCTTTCTCAGTTCACCATGAACATCCAGTGTTTAGTTATGTACGTGGTTCTATTGTTGTATCATGGGAAACATACACCCATCATAATCTTAAAGCGCCGCTAGAGGAGGACGAATCTGTTTGAAAGCAAGTCTCAACATCTTCTTTTTCTGCAACTTGGACTCTACAATCAGGAGTCTGCACTTAGAGTCGAGAGTCTACACTCGGGAGTCAGGAGTCACGAGTCTACACTTAGACTCAAGAGTCTAGAGTCTGCACTTGAGAGTCGGGAATCTACACTCAGGAGTCAGGAGTTTGCAACTCCGACTCTGCAGTCGGGAGTTTACACTCCAGAGTTGGGAGTCTGCATTCAGACTCTGTATTCAGGAGTCTGCACTCTGACATACAAGGTAACCCAGTTTTTCGACCAACTCAGTCATCCCAAGTAGCTCTTCCTTCCCTACTGGGCAGCCTGAGATTATCAGCTAAAGTCAACTTAATAGATAAGTCTGATTTGATTTGTAATTTCAATTTAGATGGTTTCCCCTCTCTCTCCGATAAGATTGTCCAACAATCTTAAAACAGATTCGTTTATGTTGAGATGATCACAAAAAGTGTTGAGGTGCAACATACTCATTACATGAAGACCTCCTCTACTTCGATTGGAAATATTCCAATCAACCATAGAAAAGGCCAAAAATGTTTACTAGGTTGAACTTCAAGAAGTGGAAGTAGAAGATGCTTTTCTATTTGACTATGTTCACTCTATCTCGATACTTGACTAAGGACCCTCCTAAACATGCTGAGAAAGTTGATATTCAGACCATCAGTACAGTGGAGGCATAGACTCATTCCGAGTTCCTTTACCGAAATTATATCCTCAACTGCCTTGTCGACTTGCTGTATGTTGTGTATAATATAAAGAGAACGAACAGATAGCCGTGGGAGTCCCTAGACAAGAAGTACAAGACGAAGGATGTGGGGGCCAAGAAATTCATTGTGGGCCAATTCCTGGACTACAAGATGGTTGATTCTAAGACGGCGATCATCCAAGTCTAGGAGCTTCAGGTGATCTTGCATGAGATCCACTTGGAAGGTATGGTTCTGAGTGAAATCTTTCAGGTGGATGCTATCATTGAGAAGCTGCCTTCCGGCTAGAAGGACTTCAAGAATACCTGAACTATAAGCTGAAGCAGACAACAAGAGTTCGAGAGAGTTGTTCTCTTAGGCTACTGTAAAAGCCAACATGATTGAGCACGGTCAAAACTCAAAACGGAAGAAACCCAAGTCTTCCAAGATGAGACCCAGAGGAGGCATAAGCAAGGAAAAATTCTCTGGGAAGTACTTCAAATGTGACCGAGTCGGTCATAAATCTTCAAATTGTAGAAAGACGAAGAAGAAGCAAGAGGCCAACTTGAACGAGGGACCATAAATGAATGATCTTTGTGCCATGATATCTAAACTGAACCTGGTGGGGTTCAAACTCGCGGTAATGGTGGATCGATATCGGTGCCACCAGACATATCTGCTGCAACAAGGAGCTACTCCACAACTTTGAAGAAATTAAAGATAGAGAAAAATTGTTCATGAAAAACTCAAAAACCTCAAACATCATGGCCTAAGGAAAAGTGGTACTGAAGCTGACCTCGAGCAAGGAGTTGACTCTCAATAATGTGTTGTATGTTTCGGAGATTTGAAACAAATTTAGTGTCTGAATCACTTCTGAGCAAGCATGACTTCCGTATTATTTTTGAATTAAATAGAGTTGTTTGGTCCAAAAATGTAATATTTTTAGGAAAGGGTTATGTAACCGAAGGGATATTCAAGCTCAGTGTAATGACTATTACGCCCAAGGTTAATAAAATTGCAAACTCTTTTGTTATATGCTCGAGTATTCATGTTTATGGTATGGAAGATTATGACATATTAATTATGATGTGTTGCGTAGATTAATTAATATGAAAAGCATTCCAACATTCCACTTTGACCTGAAACACAAGTGTGAAATTTGTGTTGAAGTGAAAATGATAAGGACATCCTTTTAACATGTTGAAAGAAGCTGCGAACCACTCAGCTTAATTCAAACCGATATGTGCAACCTAAAAGATACACTGATACGTGGTGGAAATGAGCACTTCATCACTTTTATAGATGATAACACAAAATACTATTATGTGTATTGATGTCTCCTTTTTTCACTCACTCGAGCTTCTCCTCAGTAAGTCCTCCCTCCTCGCATTGCATTGTGGATCTAAGATGATAACATAGATTGGAGTCGGGCCGACTCCTCTGGCACAACCCTTTCAATGCTCAAGTTAGTAATTCACCGAGAAAGAAGGAAAGTGAAGGAAAGAAGAAGAAGAAGAACTCAAAAAAGAAAAAGTTTCCTCCACTAGTTAGAAGAAAAAGACCATCATACCTAGGAGTTACCGTCCGAGATGTTTATATAGCTGTTAGAAAGGAATCTCCATGTCATCCATCTTTGCACCTTTCCACTTCTTCCCGTCTAGGTCAGCGAGAACTCAACTTTTGATGGTTCATTACCATGCACCCAATCCTTGACCGCCACGTAAGGTGAAAGGGGTTCCAAAGAGACTATCTCTGACAACCACTATTTATCCACCATTCATTACTTGCCATGTATTATGAAGAAGGAATCAAGGGGACCACCTTTGATATCTCTTAATTCAATTATCACCATGTATTAAAGATCAAAAGCTTGATGATGAAGTACTTACTTAATAATGTTGCTCTGCGGATCCTTGTGCACTCTTAGTATCATTACTCAACCAATCACATAAGATTGTTTCGCGGAACGCAATGTTATTGCTTGGTGCGTCATCTAAGATTGCTCTGCTGAATGCAGAATTATTGCCCGACACATCCTCTAAGATTACCCTATAGAATGCAGAGTTATTGATTAGTGCATCCTCTAAGATTGTTCTGTGGAACATAGAGTTATTGCTCAGCGCATCCTCTAAGATTGTTTTGCGGAATGCAGAGTTATTGCTCGACGTATCCTTTAAGATTACTCTATAGAATGTAGAGTTATTGCTTAGTGCATCCTCTAAGATTACTTTGCGGAATGCAGAGTTATTACTCATCGCATCCTCTAAGATTGTTCTATGGAATGCAGAGTTATTTTTCGGTGCATCCTCTAAGATTACTCTACGAAATGCAGAGTTATTGCTAGGCCATCCTTTGTAAGATTGCTCTACAAGCTTTGAGGATATTGCCCAGCAGACTCTGAGATTATGAAATGCTAAGTAATATTGCTTGGCAAGCTTTGAGGATATTGCCCTGCAAGCTCTGAGGCTACTTTATGGAATGCTAAGTAATATTGCTGGGCCAAACTTTGAGGATATTGCCCAGCAAGCTCTAAAATTACTTTGCAGAATACTAAGTAATATTGTCCGACCAGCTTTGAGGATATTGCCCGACCATATTGATCCCACTTCTAAAGGAGGGAATTTTAACTATATCGCTTGGAAAAATCTGCTATATTTTCAAGATAAATATGGTTACAATTAGATGTCTCTCCTTTAAGTCAGACTGAAGAACAAAATCAAATAAAGTCTAATTAAGTATATGAGAAAAGAAAAACTCGGTTACCATCAGATATCTCTCCTTAAAGTCACACTAAAGAGCAAAGTCGAATGAAGTTTGATTAATTATTTCATGGAAGATGTTTCTGCTCGTAGTATAAGTAATTTGAGTCATTCCATAATCTAAGAGATTCCTATGTTGCCTAACTAAACCAAACCAAACCAAACCAACGAGGTTATGTTCTTTATAAATAAAAAATGAATATTAATAGGCCGATATGCTTCACAGAATATGGAATAAATATCACCCAAATATTGAAGAATGTAAAGATGCAAAACCAAGAAAAACCCATGTGATGAAAATAGAACCAAGATACAACTTTTGGGATCTAAATATAGTATATTTAGCACATTGGCTGCTGTTAGCGGTTCAGAAGCACTAGTTACTTGACATTTAAGTCATTATAATGTTGCTTGGAAGTGGTGAGATTGATGCTTAAAGATAGTGAAAATATATTTAGCGCATCAACCTTTATTAGTGATTCAAAAGTACTAGTTACCTGACACTTAAGTTGCTCTAATGCTGCTCAAAAGTAGTAAGATTGATGCCTAGAGATAGTAAAAATATATTTGGCACATTGGTTATTATTAGCAGCTTGGAAGCACTAGTTACTTGGCACTTAGGCCATTATAATGCCGTGTGGAAGCAATGAATGATATTAATTTATGGACAACAAATATAAGTGACAAACAAATATAAGTTGAAGATCAATATAAGTGAAAAGTAAATATAAGTGAAAACAAATATAAGTTAAAATAAGCATGACAGAATAAGTAACTTAGATGATTTGATTTTGCAGGTATGCTTTGAATGAGGCATTATCTTGGTCAAAGCGATTCTTTACTCATGTTTCAATTACCACTGTTCAAATATTCTGTCAGCTCTGTGCCAACCTACCCTGAGACCTTCTCCTTAACCATTATTGTATCTTTTGAATTTGCCCTATCTACTATTAGTTTCATGTGACTCTTTGTTTCTATAATTAATACCGTTTGCACTGCCTCGATAGGCTATAAAGCCCTTTTATTTTCTTCCATTCTTCTTATTCCTTAGTGCTCTTCTTCTATCTGAGTTATATATCTTGAGAATATACATGGCTGATCGTCATTCTCCTTCCCCTTCAGAGGCTCCTCTTGTAACGATCCAATTTTCCTCATTAGGAGTTCTAAAAGTTCTTAAAAATATTTAAAAATATTTTAGAAATATTCTAGAGATTTTTAGAAATTTTTAGAGTATTTTTATGTAATTTTTGGAGGTCGTTTGGTATTTTTACTAAACGAAGGAAGTTTCGACAAAAAAATGTCCAAGCCGAGAATTGAACCCACGACCTTTGGCTCGGTCAAAACCCGACTGACTAGGTGGGCAAACGGATTTTTCTATTTAGAAAAGGTAGCGAATTTATTTAAGATAGTTAACAGAATATTGGATTATAAAAGGGATAAGTTGATCTTGGATATGTCTTTTTAGAAAAGGTAGCAAATTTATTTAAGATAGTTAACAGAATATTATAAAAGGGATAAGTTGATGTTGGATTTGTCTGTTTAGAAAAGGTAGCGAATTTATTTAAGATAGTTAGCAGAATATTGGATTATAAAAGGGATAAGTTGATGTTGGATTTGTCTGTTTAGAAAAGGTAGCGAATTTATTTAAGGAGTTAACAGAAATATTAAGTTATAAAAAGGGATAAGTTGATGCTCTGTTTTCCCGTGACTTAAACCATTCTCTCCTCTTCTGCATACGATGGCGGAGCTCGGGCAGAAAATGAAAGGGAGTTAGGGCATCATCTCCGGCGGTCGGCCAAGGTCCTAGAAGCCCTTTTTGTTCGGTTGTGAGTCCAAGAATCAAGGTAAGTGCTTCTCACATGCAGTAGGAGTAGTTTCGGACCTTTGTTCTTCTTGAATTTGAAGCATAAGAAGCGTTTATAGTGCAGATTTTTAATTAAGCCTATAGTGCAGATTTTAATTAAGCTTATAATGTAGATTTTTATGTAGAGCTTATATTGCAGATTTTAATTAAGCGCTTATAGTGCAGATTTTTAATTAAGCCTATAGTGCAGATTTTAATTAAGCTTATAATGCAGATTTTTATGTAGAGCTTATATTGCAGATTTTAATTAAGCACTTATAGTGCAGATTTTTAATTAAGCCTATAGTGCAGATTTTAATTAAGCTTATAATGCAGATTTTTATGTAGAGCTTATATTGTAGATTTTAATTAAGCGCTTATAGTGCAGATTTTAATTAAGCTTATAATGCAGATTTTTATGTAGAACTTATATCGCAGATTTTAATTAAGCGCTTATAGTGCAGATTTTTAATTAAGTCTATAGTACAGATTTTAATTAAGCTTATAGTGCAGATTTTTATGTAGGCATATAGTGCAGATTTTAATTAAGCTTATAGTGCAGATTTTATGTTTGCATAGTATGCAGAAATAGTGTAGCATAGAATGCAGAATCTTGATTAGAATAGTATGCAGAATTTTGATTAGCATAATATGCAGATTTTTGTTTATGCATTTCAAAGTTAGAATTTGTTTAAACATTTCAGTTTTTAAAGAAGCATTCTTTTATTAGAGGTATTAACAAGTATAAGAAAGATAAAGAAAAGAAAGAAAAAGGCCAATGCCTTAAGTAGATCCCAAAGTCAAGACTTTAGGGATTTTGACACACAAGGTGCTCGTTAAAATGCCGAGGCATTATATATTAGAAGTATTAAAAGATAACAAGTATTTTACTTTTATCAGTATCACTGTACTGGACTCTCAGTTGTCCTTGGGTTGGTCTCCCATAGTCGTCCTTAGGTTTAGATAACCTAGTATACAGGACTCTCAGTTGTCATTGGGCTGGACTCCCATAGTCGTCCCTAGGTTTAGATAACCTAGTAAACCCTACTAGATTCGGGACCAGCTATCTCGGGTCTAGTTAGGGATGCGCGCATAGCAAGTATAGTTGTCGAGCCTAAGAAGAAAGTTGATTATTATTTTGAAGTATTAAAGTATAAGTTTTCAAACAAAAGAAATAAGCTTCACATAAGTTTAAAATTCAGCAAGTTTAGCTTTCTTATATACTGACATGTTGTTTAGATTTGCTTACATGTTTAGTATTTCAGTATGCTATGTTTCGTTTGCTATTAGATGAGCATTCAGTTTCTAGATTTCTTTCAGCTTACATGCATACTCAAGTTTTGTGAGTTAGATAGCGCTTACTAAGTAATTTTGCTTATAGATGCATTTCCTCTTACTGCAGATAAAGGAAAGGAAAAACTATAGTAAAGGAAGGCGACAAGGAGGTGCGAATGGATGTGTGATGCTTGGACTATAGAAGCCTTGGGATTTAGCATAAGAATTTATTAACAAAGAGTTGAGTAGAATGTATTAGATGAGTCATTTAGTCTTCCGCTGCTAGTTAATTGTATGTTTTGAGTTCTCCGAGAGTTTTAGGAATTTCTATCAACATGTGAACAAGGATAGTTAAGTAAAGTTAGTAGTCCAGTAGCCCTCCGCCCTCGCAGACCAGTAGTGAGGAGGGTGTGGTGTTACACCTCTTCCTTCAGACATGGTAATATTGTCTTACGTTATTCTGTATATATTATTTCCGATCTGTATCTTTGTGTTCAGGCGACTAAAATACCCTTATCCCATCCATCAATGGCTACTTGCTGACAAATCTGTGCTAATATGGAAGCGATTACCAGTAGCTTGGTACAACTTTATTTAAAGAACAATGAGTATTTCACCCATCTAGTTGAAAAGTACACTCAGACTTTACATGACTTGATGGAATTGTGGTTAAATGAGGGTGCATCCATATTGAAAGTGCGTAGACTCCAAGACTAAGTGAAAATGTTTAAGGAACAACTGAAGGAGCTTAACCCTCCACCTGCAGCCTCTTAAGTATCTTCGCCCCATGGAAGATCAATATTATTATTTTCTATCTTGTAGAGTCAAATGAATTGACCATTTATTTCTGTACCGAATTATTTATTTTTTTTGAAGGACTATTGCTTCTATTATCATTTCTCGTTTAATCTTGAAAATTTTGTATACTGTCTAATTGTATATTTGTGACAATATTCATGATACTCGAGGTATCGAGAGTCATAGGTATGTCTTTAATGCCCTCTGTTAATATGGGTTTTTAATATAGACATTTTCTCGCTTTCCTAGTAGTTCAATTTTGAATATTAAAAAATTTGAATCCTTAGGTATTCCCGTTGATGTTATAAACCTTGTGTCTATAAATATTTCATACACCTTTTTCCTATTCTTGTTTGGCTCCATTTGTGAGAAGCTCCACTCCTCTTTATTTCCTTTTGCTTCCCTCACATTCTTGTGTTATCATAAGTTGAAGCAAGTAAAATCACCTTCCTCTTTCTCTATCAATAGTTAACTTGTTCGTCTTCCCAACCGGAGGCTCCACTTATCGCAAGGAATTAAAACTCAATAAAAGGTTCCTCTCCAACATAAGTTGCTCGAGAGAAGATTAATGAGGATTAGGTCTTGTTCAAACCCTATCTTCCTACCAATTTCGTCATCCCCCCATTTAGATATCTGAGGATTCTTTCGACGATTAGCCTAGAGAATTTCTTGAAACGTCGATTCCTCCTCCTTTGACGGTTGTTCCTAATTCCTTTATTTTTTTTTAATGAGATGACAAATTTATCGATGATCCCATATTCATCTTTCTGAGCAATTATTTCTCAATGTTTATAGGGATCTGCTGAGACCTTGTTGGCGAATACAAGTCCTATTATTCCTTCAAATTTAAGCCCTAGTCCGAGCAACATTCATTCCCTTGAGGGGCAACTTAAATTAATGACGGCCAGAGTAGAGGCTTTGGAAAAATTATATTCTCAAGCAACAGTAGCTTTAGGGGAGGTGCTTCAGCGAAAAAAAATATTACTCCAAGAGCTTGATATATTAGATGCTTCTAATCACACTCGTGAAGAATAGGAGATATCTTTCTGCATCTAGACTTTATTGTTGATTTTATATTTCCCTCCTTTCTTTTGAAATACATATGAGAATGTCTATTATTTTTCAACTTTTCCTTATTTCGGTATATTGTATCATGTTTGACTTTATGGAAGCATGTTATGCGGACCTTCAATGTTTAAATTCACATATCTATCTATCCGCCAATCTTATTTAATTTTACTATTTTTCTTATGTTCCCAAGGAAGTGATACGTTTTTTCCTTGACATGACTTGTAATCTTGAATAAGCAACACTCCTATATTTCCTCTATATTGGTGCATCCTGGGCCTTCCTCCCCCATTCACTTATTAGCATTTTAATTGCTTGTGTTTATTCCCATTTCCCTTATTTATTAGTTTGTCTGGATGGCTCAAAATCATCTAAGAGATCAAATGAGAATTTCTGATGTTGTGATACCCAGGAGTAGTCAAAAGGCAATACCTTCTAAGAAGGGTATTAAAATGCCCATGCCTTCAAAGGAATCCTTTGAGGATTCTAACCATGCTTTTCTCACTTCAGTGGATTCCTCATATTTAGAAACTCACTCAACTTCATGGTGGCGCCCCCTCATCTTTTCCTTTGTAGTTTAAATTGTTGGGACTCGTTGGCCGGTTAGAAGGGGGGTTGAATAGTCCTGCACAAAATCAAAAATAAACCATTCTCGGACTTAAAAGAACACTTGCATTAAATAAAATAAGAAATAAATTAAAAGACTGAGGCTCGGAGGATTTACTTGTTTACAATCGGGGAGGTTATTAATCCAAAGAAGTGAACGCGCACTAAAGATCTCCTTCAGGTGGAGAAGCCTCGTTACAATAATAAAGCACAGAAAATGAGAAGCTAAATGGAAACTAAAGCGTGTACAAGTGTTGTTTGCAAGAATGCTTGTTGTTTTCTAGCTTCTGGACCAAGACTGTATTTATAGCTTTGGTCGGGGCACCTGGAGTGAGATAGAATTCTATCCCCGACGCGTTAGTTAACGCCCACGTCAAACATGATAAAAATCAGGTTCCGGGCGCCTGGAAGGGTTTCGGGCACCCGGACCCAAAAAGTCAATAGGGTTGACTTTTTCGATCCGGACCCTCTGCTCCGGTGCTGCTCGCCTATGTCTGGGTCTTCTGCTTCGGCTCTGCTCGCTTGGATGATTTCGGCCATTCGGAATAGGGCTCACCCGAACTCAACTTCCGACCTTCTCGAGCAACCTTCCGATCTGACTTCTCGTCCCTCAGAAATGTCGCACGCCTCCTTCTCGTCCGCCCGCGTACTCTTCCGCAACACCTCGTCCCTCAGACGCACCGAGCCCGTTGGCTCTCTTTCATACCATCCTTCTTGCTAGCTGCGTCTTTTGCTCAACTTCTTGTGCTCCTAAGCTCCTGCACACTTAGACACATGGTTAAACACAATAGGACCTAAGTTACTTGTTTGATCACATCACAATAACCTTGAGGTACTAACAATCTCCCTCTTTTTGATGTGAGCAACCCCAAGTTAAGCTAGGGGAAACAACTCTAAAGTTTAAACTATAAGTTTTGCAATAAAGTACAAAAAGTAAAAATTTTAAGTTACCTCCCCCTAGACTTAATTCTCCCTTCTCCCCCTTTGATCACATGAAAAATGGGATACCAAAAAAAAATCTAAGGGTAACTTTTATAAAACTTTGAGTTTCAAATATTTTTGAAAATTTTATCAAGATTTTTTAAAAATAATAATTTTGGTAGCACTAAAAATGTAATAATTTTTTTAAAAAAATTTCTAAGTAAATTTTTTTTTTTGAGAAACAATCAATAAATTCCTCAGTTAAACAAATTTTCAAAAACTATTTTTGTAGAAATTTTGGTAAAGTAAATCTGCTACTTACAAAAGAAACTTTAAGTCTTAAAAATTCTCCAAGTAAGAAAATTTCAAGCAGAAGAAAAATATTCTAAGTTTTTTTTTTAAATTTGTGCAAAACAAAGTTTGTAAAATAAATTAAAACTGTAAGTTAAAAAAAATTTAGAAAATTTTCTAAGTTAAACAAATTTGCGGTTTTTTTTTAATTGAGTAACTATTTAAAGCATTATCCAATTTCAATTTTAATGCTCTATCAATTAGTCAATTAAATATTTTATTTCAATATTTGGCTTCTAGGCTATAGCAAGGCACAGGCCTTTTTGATTATTGGATTATCAATCACTTTCTAGACAAAGCCGCATAAGGAAATTAAACGTCTAATTTGTTTCGCTGAAAGCGCTAAGTCAAATTAAAGTTCAAGTTAAGCAAGACTTTGGAACCCAATATAGGTTCTAGCCAATTGGATTAATTAAATATTTTTTAGGAACATATTTCTTCAAAATTTTCCTAATTTGTCCTTTGTGATATTTAAAATACCAGTTCAAATTATATCTTCTAAAACTTGTACTATATGTGAATGCATGATTTTTTAAGTTTTTTTATTTCTTTTTATAAATTATCATTTTCTATCTTTAATTTATCAAAATCTTCTAATGGACAAGATTTTGCTAGAATTATTTTTAATTCTTTAATTTCTTTTTCTAATTTGCAACAATCTTTAGATAATAATTTAACGAATTTAAACATTTTATCGGGAGGAAGAGATCGTTCCTAACTTACCTTGGTGATCTCATTGTCCGTGGCTCCCCTTGAACTACTGCTTTCTTCCGATGTTGCTCCCCCTTCATCAATACTCTCAATACTCATCTTGAAAGAGCTTTCTTCATATTCGTCTTGATGGCTTGCCATCAATGCAAGACCAAAGAAAGCCTCAACTTCCGATTCGGACGACGTTTCGTCCCACGTTGCTTTTAAAGTCTTGTACTTGTTCGTTTGGACAGGCTGTTGGTTGCTACTCGGAATATCATACTGATTCCCCTGTACAAAAATTTTGTACAAGTCCCGAATCTTTCCTAACAACTTATTATGTTCTTTAGAAATTAAATTTGGAATCGCAAACCGAACTTAACATTATTGATTCCAAATTCAACTTATCTGTTGTTAGAGGTTTTGACTTGGATCGCAAATGATGCTTAATATTATTGATTCAAATCCACCCATGTTACAAAGTTAATTAAATATTTATTTCAAATATCGGCTTCCAGGTTAAACATGGTGAGACACTAGACCTTCTTGGGTATGAGATCATCCACCACTTCCTAGACAAAGCCTTTCAACGAAATTTAATATTTAATCTCCTTATAGTAACCCTAGGTTTAACCATTAAGAACAATCGAATCACAAGATTGAAAAACAAAAGAAACACAAAATCGAAACATAAATTCGATTGCCTAGAATCGTTAGCCTCTTGTGTTTGGTAATTCAAAAATCCGTACAAAGAAAACTAGTATGATGCGGAACAAGACAACTAGTTATACCTTTCTTTGTTAACAAAAACCTCTTGATCTTCTATTGTATTCCTCTCCTTCTCTTAGACGTCATGTGGGTTATGATCTACCAAGAAGAAATTCACCAAAGCCTTCCTTGCTTCCAATTTTCGGCCACCACCACAATGCTCCAAGGGATGCTAGAAAACAATGTCTCCTTTCTCTACTTCTTCACCTCCAAGCAACTGGTCACCAAGAGCTCCACAAGAGATGATGTCGCCGGCCACAAAGAAGAAGAGAAAGAGAAGAGGAAGGGTCAACCACCAAGGATGGAAGAGAGGAACAATAGAATAGGTCGTGTGTCTCATAAAGGCACCCCTCCCTCTCTTTTATAATCCTTGGTGAATCCAAAAAAGGAAAGTTTTATAGCAAAAAATAAAACTTTCTTTTATTCCTCTCTATGGCCGGCCACACCATGTTTAAACAAACAAGGAAAGATTTTAAACAAAAATTAAAATCTCTCTTTTAAAAATCCCTTTGTGGTTAGCTATAAAAGAAATGTTTTATAAATTAAAATATCTCTCTTTTAAATCCTTTTATGGATATCTATAAAAGATAATATTTAAAAATAAAATTCCTTTTATATCATGGTTACAAAAAATAAAAGTTTTCTTAAAAATTAAAATATTTCTCTTAACATTATAGGTATCTACAAATAAGGAAAGATATCTAATATCTCTTTTAATCCTTTGTAGAAAATCTATAAAAGGAAAGATCTTAAAATTAAAAACTCTCTTTTAAAACCATGTGGATAAAAACATAAAAGGAAAGATTTTATCAAAATTTTATTTTTAATAAAATCCCTCTTCCCTTTCACACTTGGTCGGCCCCTTGCTTGGGCACCAAGCAAGGCTTGGCCGACCCTAGCCTTAGCTCCAAGCTTGGCTTGGCCAGCCCCTTGCTTGGGCTTCAAGCAAAGATAGGGGCCGACCCCTAGCATGGGCTAAGAGGCTAAGCTTTGGGTGGATATAAGGCTTTATATAAGAGGCTACAATAGGGACCGAGAGGAGGAATTGGTTATGGTCTCCCAATGAACTTGAGCTTCTCGTGTTCGCCCCGAACACCCAACTCAAGTTCATCAATAATAACTCATACCACTAAAGAGCTATTATTGAACTGTCGCACCAATTCTAAATTACATTTTGGGCTCCTTCTTATCATGAGTGTGTTAGTCTCCCTGTGTTTAGATATCGAATGACCATTAATTAAATGAGTTGTTGACACACATAATTAACGTCTAGCTCCAAGAGTAGTATCACTCAACCTTATTGTCATGTCGGACTAAGTCCACCTGCAAGATTTAAATGACAATCCTTATGAGCTCCTCTCGGGGACATCATCAACCTATATCACTAGAACACAGTTTCCTTCTATAATTAACAACACACACTATAAATAATATTTTCCAACTTATCGGGCCTATTGATTTATCGAACTAAATCTCACCCATTGATAAATTAAAGAAATAAATACTAGATATATGTGTTTGTTATTATATTGGGATTAAAAGCACACACTTCTATAATAACAGAGGTCTTGTTCTTTTATGCAGTCAGTATAAAAAGAAAACTACCTCAAATGGTCCTGCTCAATACACTCAGAGTGTACTAGTGTAATTTTATAGTCAAGATAAACTAATACTAAATTACACTACGACTATTCCAATGGTTTGTTCCTATCCATCTTAGTCGTGAGCTACTATTTATAACTTATAAAGAACTGATAATATGATCTTCTGTGCGTGACACCACACACCATATTATCTACAATATAAATTAATTGAACAACTACACTTAGCATATAAATGTAGATATTTGACCAATGTGATTCTTTATTTCAAAATAAATATTTACAAAAAGCTAGGCTTTTAGTATACACTCTAACACAGGCTTCTTTCCTTTGTCCTTATCCTTGTTCCTTATCTTAGGGTAGTTGTCCTTAACGTGCCCTTCTTTGTTGCAGTGGTAGCATCTGATTGTCCTTTTCTTTCTACCTTGCGGATGGTTAGTTTTTCTTGATTTAAATAATTTTTTAAAACGCCTTACCATTATTACCATTTCTTCATCGTCAAGAGAGGATTCTGACTCATGTTCGTCTCTTATTGCCTTTAAGGTGATGTTGTGCTTCGGCTCCTTCGTACCTGCACATCTCGATTCATGCACTTCAAAAGTTGAAAATAATTCTTTTAAGGTAATAGATTCTAAGTCCTTAGAGATATAGAAGACATCTACTAGTGATGCTCATTTTGTATTTCTAGGGAATGCATTAAGAGCATACCTTAGTGAATCTCGGTTGCTTACCTTTTCTTCGAGATTCGAAAGTCCGATGATGAGCTCCTTAATCCTCAAGTGTAGGTGTGCAATCATTTCATCTTCTTCAAATCGTAGGTTGGTGAGCTGGTTGCGAAGTAAGTCCCATCTCATGAGCTTGGCTTCAGATGTCCCTTCGTGTAGCTCAAGGAACTTCTCCCAAAGCTCCTTTGCTGAGTTGTAAGTGTCGATCCAGTTGACTTCTTGTGGCGGAAGGATGCTCAGCAGATGGAATTCTGCTTTGCCGTTTGCCACGTAGTTGGTCTGCTCCTTTTGTTAGAGTGTATATTAAAAGCCTTACATTTTGTAAATATTTATTTTGAAATAAAAAATCACATTGGTCAAATATCTATATCTATATGCTAAGTGTATGATACGGGTTAGGTTTTATGGGTCTCCCGATGAGGAAAGAAAAGGAAGATAGAATCAAAGGAGACAGGCTAATATCGACCGGTACATACATTTAGAACAAAGATAGACTAATATTGGTCAGGATATACCTTGCCGAAGGAGGATAGGCCAATATCGACCGGGATATACCTTTAGAATGAAGACAGGCTAATACTGGTCAGGGAATACCTTCCGAATAAAGGTAGGATAATATCGATCAGGACATACCTTCTGGATGAAAATAAGCCAATATCGGTCGGGACATACCTTCAGAAAAAAGATAGGCTAATATCGGTCGGGATATACCTTGCCGAATGAGGACAGACCAATATCGGCCGGTACATATCTTCAGAACAAAGATAGGCTAATATTGGTCAGGGAATACCTTCCAAATAAAGGTAAGATAATATCAATCAGGACATACCTTCTGGATGAAAATAAGCCAATATCAGCCGGGACATACCATCAAGGTAAAGGTAGGTCAATATCGGTCGAGACATACCTTCCAGATGAAGGTAGAATAATATCGGCCAGGACATGTCTTCAAGGTAAAGGAAGGTCAACATCGGTCGTGACATACCCTTAGGATAAGGATAGATTAACATCGGTCGGGAATGTTCTTTCAAGTAGATAGCTAACAAAGATCATTCAATCAATGCCTTAGATACATGTTGAATAAAGGCAGCTTATTGTTATTTTGTAACATAACAAGGAGGTGTCAAATAAAATAATTCATGACAGGTGTTATATATTTTTCGGCGGGAAATATGCTTTCAGGTTATCTTGCAGGTGCTAAATGACAAAGAAGGTACATCTGGAGTACAAAAAAGATTCCTTAAAAATCATCTTCCGCAAGTACGCACCTGACATCATCTCATAACGAATTCTAACAAACTGGGGTCCACTTCATGATTACGGAGGTTATATGAAGTGGTATAAAAGGGGGAATCCTCTCCGTTGGCTAGGTAAGTTCACATCATCGTGTACTTTCACAACCATAATTTCCTGGCTACTGTTCATCTTCTTTCTTCTTCTTTCACATCAAGAGAGATCACTAACTTGAGCGTCGGAGGGCCTAGCCAGGGATTCCCACCCCGGTCTTGGGTCATTGACGATAGTGTTGGCTGGTCTCTTGTGTGCAGGGGGCCTTGGAAGCTTGGGAGTCCCACTTTCTCCCCTTCGGACTAGGATTGCCTCCTACTTATCAGATTTCCTTCGCTGATTCTGGTTTTCTCCCGATCCGCTTTGGGTTTCTTGGATCGAGGTTCTATCAGCGTTGTTCTTCATCAGCACGGTGGGTTTCTTTCTTCCGGATCTCCGTTGCGGTCAGCTTCTCAGACAGGATCAAATTTGGCGCCGTCTGTGGGAAACTCCACCTGAATCTGAGACTACGTGATGGAAGAGGATGGGAAGTCGAACCTACTTACTATCAGTCGCGAGGATTTGGATCTCCTCATTAATTCTCATGTTCAGAAAGCCCTACAGCAACAGCAACAACAACTGCAAGCTCATACTGGGCCACTCTGCCGACGGCTCATCATCCAGCGATATCGACCACCGAGCATCGGAAAGGAAAGGAGCTAGAAGAAGAAGAACATGTATATTTTCCTCCAGCTACTGTTTCTCCGACTAGGCGTCCCCGAGCCTTCCTTCGCACTCCCCTGGATCTAGGGGGTAAAAGGCCTGTGTTCCAAGAATCCTCTGGCGAAGCACCAGACAGAGAAAAGCGTAAGATCAAAATGATGACTAGTGATAGCTCACCAGGGAAGATCATCTCTCCATTCTCACAAAGTGTATTAGATGACCCGCTTCCTAAGCGATATCAAAATCTTCAAATTGGAGAATATACCGGGACGACAGATCCAGAAGATCACTTGTTGAAATTTGAGAATGTAGCCTTGTTGCAACAATTCTCTGACGGAGTAAAGTGTCGGATGTTTCTCACTACTCTTGGGGGAGCAACACAACGCTGGTTCAAAAGGTTACCTGAGAAGTCTATTCGAAAATTTAAGGATTTCAAGAAAGTCTTTCTACATCATTTCTCCAGCAACAAAAGGTATCATAAGACCCCATGTAGTCTATTTTCAATTAAGCAAACGTCTAAAGAATCCATCCGAGTATATATCAAAAGGTTCAATCAGGTAGCTATAGATGTACCTAATGCTACTACTGAAATCTTAGTAAGTGCTTTCTCTTAGGGTTTAAATGATAATGATTTCTTTAAAGATTTGGTAAGAAATCCTCCTGTTAATTTTGATTCCTTGATTGAACGAGCTACTGAGTTCATTAACGTAGAAGAAGCCCAAGCTGCTCGTAGGAAAGAAGGTGTTCCCTCTTCCCCTACTCATGCTAAGGAGAAGGCTCCGACCCCCGTGCCCCCACCAAGAGGGCCTAGAATAACTCATCCACCTCATCGACAACCGGATTATCATCCACAAGCTGTACAACATGTAGAGATGTAGCCAGAGGCACCGAGAAGATGGTGCACTTATCATAAAACTAGCAGTCATCATACTGATGACTGTTTTGTTTTGAGGAATAGACGAGTCAATAAAGAGCGATATCAGAGGCAGAACTATTACCGGCAGCAGTACCCCAGGCAGCAGAGTCCGCCCAAACCGGAGTATCGCCCGGATGGAAACCGTCAAGAAGCAATACCAGTCCCGGCTGGTACCAGCCAAGTATCAGAGAAAGCACCTTCGGAAACCGCAATGGCCCATCAGGAAGAGAATAGAAACAATGCTGCTCGGGGCAATATTAACATGATTACAGGTGGACCCACTGATGGGGATTCTAACAGAGCCAGAAAAGCACACGCCCGAAGATTGGAGATTCATGCAGTAGGGTGCAGCATGGAACGAGCGGTCGGTCCTGAAATAAGCTTCGGGCCCAAAGATCTTAAGGGGGTAGAGATACCTCATGACGACGCATTGATCATCAAAGCTGTGATAGCCAACTACGCCATCGCTCGTACCTTCATAGACACAGGCAGCTCCGTCAACATTATATTCAAGAAGACTTTTGATCAGCTGCAAATTGATCCAAGCGAGCTTCAACCGATTGCTACTCCTCTGTATGGATTCACAGGCAATGAGGTACAACCTTTAGGTCAAATGAAGTTAGCCATTTCTCTAGGGGAGGAACCCTTAATGAGAACCAGGAGATCTTATTTCATGGTGGTGGACACTCCATCCTTTTATAATGTAATACTGGGTCAGCCTGCCTTGAATGAGTTTAGGGTGGTCGTTTCTACTTTTTGTCAGAAGATTAAGTTTCCTATGGAGGACCAAGTCGGAGAGGTGCGGGGCGATCAGAAGACAGCCCGGAAATGTTACGTAGAAATCATTCGGACTGAGGCTAACACCGCCCGGAAAATTCAAAGAATGGAAGTTAATGCCATTCGGGAAAAGCAGCTCGTCCTGGTTTATGAAGAAAAGGAAGAAGTTCAGATCCAAACCGGACGACCAGAAGCTACCGCCTATGTTGCGGCCGATCTTGATCCTGATCTTAAAGCTGAATTGGTGCAATGTCTGAAGAAGAATAATGATGTATTTGCCTGGACTCCCAAAGAAGTTTCGGGCATTTCTCCTGCTGTCATGGAACATTCCTTGCATGTCTTCCCGGATGCCCGCCCGGTCATGCAAAGAAAAAGGAGTTTTAGCACAGAGCAAAATCAGATTATCAAAGAAGAAATAACCAAGCTTATGGAGGCCGGATACATCAGGGAAGTACAATTCCCAAGCTGGTTGGCCAATGTAGTATTAGTCTCTAAACCTGGGAATAAATAGCAAGTGTGCATTGACTTTCGGGATCTCAACAAAGCTTGCCCAAAGGACTATTATCCATTACCCTGAATTGATCAACTGGTTGACTCTACTGCCGGATGCGAATATATCTCTATGTTGGATGCGTACCAAGGCTATCATCAAGTCCCTTTGGCTAAAGAGGATCAAGAAAAGGTTAGTTTTATAACGTCTGAAGGAACTTATTGTTATAATGTTATGCCCTTTGGACTAAAAAATACAGGAGCAACCTATCAAAGACTTATGAATAAGGTCTTTCAGAAGCAGATTGGTAGGAATATGGAAGTATATGTTGATGACATCTTAATTAAGTCTCTTCAAGCTACTGATCTATGCAGGGATGTGGAGGAAACTTGCAAGACATTAAGACAATATGGGCTCAAGTTAAATCCAAGCAAATGCTTGTTCGGCGCGAAGGGAGGAAAATTTCTGGGGTATATGGTGCCCGAACGGGGGATAGAAGCCAACCCGAGAAAAGTCAAGGCACTACAGAACATGGAGCCGCCCAACAACATGAGGGAAGCTCAAAGATTGACAGGCCGAATCACAGCCTTGTCTAGATTTATTTCTAGATCAGCCGATCGTAGTTTCATTCCACTAATAAGTTTCAGTGGAATGAAGAGTGTGATAAGGCTTTCCAAGAATTGAAAGATTATTTGGCTACCCTCCCTGTATTGGCTAAACCTATAGCAAGAGAGACTCTGTGAGTATATTTGTCGACTAATGAAAACGCCGTGGGCTCTGTATTAGTCAGGCAAGAAGGAAGAGAGCAACAGCCTGTATATTTTTCTAGTCATTTATTAAAAGGAGCTGAGTGTAGATACACTACACTAGAAAAATTAGCTTATGCTCTAATATTGACTGCTCGGAGGTTGCGCCCATATTTCTTGGCACATGAGATTATTGTCTTAACCAATAGCACTCTTGGACGGGTGTTACTCAACCCAGAGGCATCGAGACGGTTAATCAAATGGACAACCGAGCTTGGGGAATATGACATCCAATATCAACCCCGCTCGGCCATCAAGGCGCAAGCTCTAGCAGATTTCATCATAGAGGTTCAAGGGCCGGAAGAAGAAGATATCTGGAAGGTTTATGTAGATGGCTCTTCAACTTGACAAGGCAGTGGAATTGGTATCCTCCTTATATCCCCAAAAGAAGATAGACTTCAACTCTCCATCAGGTTGAATTATAGTGCTACCAACAATGAGGCTGAATATGAAGCTCTAATAGCCGGCTTGCAAGCTGCTCGGCATATAGGGGCAGCTCGAGTCCTTATATATTCTGATTCTCAGCTAGCAGCCCAACAATTATCAGGTAATTTTGAAATCAATAATGACAGGCTTAAGTTATATGCTGAAGCATTCGATAAGTTGAAGGCTCAATTTCAAGATGTGAGCATACAAAAAATTCCTCGATCTGAGAATCAGGTGGCAGATGAATTAGCTAAATTAGCCTCTGCTGTAGTACCATGGAATCTTGATCGACCAGTGGAACAGACTCTGTTAATCTCCTGTATTGAAAGACAAACTGATATAGAAATTCAGGGTGATTGGCGAGCTCAAATCATATTATATTTACAACAAGGTCTTCTTCCGAAAGATACAGAACAAGCCAGGGTATTTAAAAAATGAGCTGCTCAATATACTATGGTAGGAGAGCAATTATATAAAAGAGCTTTTTCCAGACCTTTGCTCAAGTGTGTAAGCACAGAAGATACACAATTTATTTTATAGGAGGTGCATCAAGGTTCCTGTGGTAGTCATATAGGAGGAAGATCTTTGGCTCGTAAAATCCTCTTGGCGGGATACTTCTGGCCCACTCTACATGAAGATGCCGCTAAACTAGTGAGAACTTGTATTTCTTGTCAAAAACATCAGAATATATTACATCACCCTACCCAGTTATTGAGAACCTCTATAGTTTTGTGTCCCTTTGATCAATGGGGTATGGACATAGTGGGTCCATTTTCTATGGCAGTTGCACAGAGGAGGTTCTTATTGGTGGCTGTGGATTATTTCTCTAAATGGGTGGAGGTAGAACCACTTGCTAGGATTACAGAAGATGCGATCATTAAATTTTTATGGAAAAATATAATCTGCAGATTCGGCATTCCTCATAAGTTAGTCTCTGATAATGGAAGACAATTTCAAGGCGATAGAATCCTAGACTGGTGTCAAAGTTATGGAATTACCCAGGCCTTCACCTCCGTGGCTTACCCGCAGAGCAATGGTCAAGCAGAGGTAACTAATAGGGAGATTATTAGAGGCCTGGAAACTAAGCTGGATCATGTCGGAGGTAGCTGGGTAGATGAGTTACCCAGTGTTCTCTGGGCATATCGTACTACGCCTCGTGAAGCTACAGGAATTACTCCTTTCCAGTTAGTCTATGGAGGAGAAGCAGTAATCCCCATTGAGGTAGGAGTAGAATCTGACAGAAGACAATTGTATGATGAGGATAATAGAGACCGACGACTTATGGAGCTGGACCTGATTGGGGAAATAAGAGATAAAGCGGCTACTCGTCTTATATCATATCGACAGCGGATGAGACAAAACTATAACAAAAGAGTCATCCCCAGATTTTTCCAAGTAGGAGATTTGGTATGGAAACGAGTTAAGCCTGTGGGGGATGTCAGCAAGTTGGCACCACAGTGGGGAGGACCTTATAAAGTGATAGAAAAACTCGCATCAGGCTCGTACTATCTCCAAGATGCTGAAGGAAGAATTTTGGAGCGCCCTTGGAGCGCTAATCATTTGCAACCCTATCGAGCCTGATTTGATCATATTACTTTAAATGTGTTCACAATTATTGGAAATCCCAGGTGAATTGAGATACCTGCAGTTTATGTACTTTGCTTCTTTTGATGAAAACCAAGCAAGATAAATATCGACGCAGGAAATAAATATGGTTCATGCAAATTGATAAGCATCAGAAGAATCCTCCTTTTTCTATTTTTCAAGCAGTAAAATAAGGGGAAATCCTAAGAGTCCTATTCAGCTCCCCTCAAGGAAGTGTGAGCCAACACGAGGTTAGCCCAAATATTATATTTCCGTACGAAATAAAGTCGATCGGGAAACATTCTATGAAGTAACCCGAACGGGCCTTCATAGGAGAAACCGGAGACTATAAACCAAAGTCGATCGGGAAAATCCTATGAAGTAACCCGAACGGGGCTTCATAGGAGAAACCGGAGACTATAAACCAAGACAAATCAAAGTCGATCGGCAAAATTCTATGAAGTAACCCGAACGGGTCTTCATAGGAGAAACCGGAGACTATAAACCAAGATAAACCAAAGTCGATCGTGAAATTCTATGAAGTAACTCGGTCGGGTCTTCATAGGAGGAACCGGAGACTCTAAACTATTCCAGAGCAAAAGTCAATAGGGAAAATCCTATGAAGTAACCCGAACGAGTCTTCATAGGAGAAACTGGAGACTATAAACCAAGACAAATCAAAGTTGATCGGGAAAAATTCTATGAAGTAACTCGAACGGGTCTTCATAGGAGAAACCGGAGACTATAAACCAAGACAAATCAAAGTCGATCGGCAAAATTCTATGAAGTAACCCGAACGGGCCTTCATAGGAGAAACCGGAGACTATAAACCAAGATAAACCAAAGTCGATCGGGAAAATCCTATGAAGTAACCCGAACGGGTCTTCATAGGAGAAACCGGAGACTATAAACCAAGACAAATCAAAGTCGATCGGCAAAATTCTATGAAGTAACCCGAACGGGTCTTCATAGGAGAAACCGGAGACTATAAACCAAGATAAACCAAAGTCGATCGGGAAATTCTATGAAGTAACTCGGTTGGGTCTTCACAGGAGGAACCGGAGACTCTAAACTATTTCAGAGAAAAAGTCGATCGGGAAATTCTATGAAGTAACTCGGTCGGGTCTTCATAGGAGGAACTGGAGACTCTAAACTATTCCAGAGCAAAAGTCGATCGGGAAATTCCTATGAAGTAACCCGAACGGGTCTTCATAGGAGAAACCAGAGACTATAAACCAAGACAAATCAAAGTCGATCGGGAAAAATTCTATGAAGTAGCCCGAACGGGCCTTCATAGGAGAAACCGGAGACTATAAACCAAGATAAACCAAAGTCGATCGGGAAATTCTATGAAGTAACTCGGTCGGGTCTTCATAGGAGAAATCGGAGACTCTAAAGTATTCCAGAGCAAAAGTCGATCGAGAAAATTCTATGAAGTAACCCGAACGGACTTTCATAGGAGAAATCGGAGACTATAAACCAGAGCCGATCGGGAAATTCTATGAAATACATCAGGTGGGTTTTCACAGAAGAAATCAAAGATTCTAAACTAGCGCAAAGCATAATTAATCAGGGAATCTCCTGGCTTCGAAGCCTAATTAACCAGGAATCGAGAAGGGATTCTATACAGGAGCCCAGATATATGAAAGTCTTTACTCAAAATTCGTCTGGGATATTATACTTAGCTTGAAGATCAATAGTTTTATACAATTTCGTATCCAGTCTCAACTGAGATCATTCATCCTCGGGGAGATACAAAGCATACCGGATGTTACTTAAGGAAGAATCCATCAAGACAAGGCTTAACTTCGAAAGATGAACAAGGGATTTTTAAATAAAGTTTATATTTAGTAATCAAAAGCATTTCAGAAGGGGTATTCTCAAACTAGCATAAAGAGGAAGCAAGTAAGTGTTAAAATTTTCTTATATCCTACAAGTACTTAATTACTCAGTGATCCTGTCCGAACGCTGACTCAACGGACACTGGGCACGTGGCGCTCTCCGGTTGCCTATGTGGGTCTTCGACTGGTGGCACGAACCTCCGGCGTACCTGCACAAGTCGGCCGGAAGGGGTTCCGGCCACCCTGACGCGCCAAGTCGCAAGGCAAATAAAAAGTGGCTCTCAAAATATTAGATCGCGCATCTGCTGGGGATGAGGGCCTTTATATAGCAGAGGAGATGCAGTACACACATATAGGTGTACACGTGTCCGTAGGCCCATACCCCGCAGGGCTTGTCGCGAGCTTACTCGACCCATACCGCTACGGCCCAAGCATGTCCTCGATGGGACAATGAACCCCGTCGCCGATTTGGAGTATGACCATATCAAGCATGCCAGCTGTCGTAAGATGTCCCTTATCTTTTTCCCGTATCTCGCCGGGCGCGCCCAACCGCCCACTCCACCTTCCGTCCGACCGCATTATATGATGGTCCACCGGGAAATGTCATTTGGCCAGTGTTTTAAAAGCGCATCATAGATCAAGATGTCGAGCCGAGTCGAGTCGCTGCCTTGAGACAGGGCTACATCCGCTCGCCCGAATTCTCGGAGAAAATTTGCGAGCGGATGTACACAGCCTTCGACTTGGCTATGACCGCTACCATGACATATCTGAAGTCCAAGGGACTTCTTCCAGAGTCCACTAATATTCCGGCCGGCGATCAAGTGGCGCTTCTGGATAACATCCCCAAGACCCTTAATGAATACATTGAGTAGACGTTGGTAGATGTAGTTGGGCCGCTAGGCCAAAAAATGATCTTTTTTGTACTTAGGTCGCTCGGCTTAAAGTTTTAAATTTAATGCAATGTTTTTCTTTTATGTACTGTCCTTTCGCTGGTGAATATGTGTGTTGCCCGCTCGCCTATTATCACCCCTCTGGTATTCGAAAGATAGTAAAGTATTTGGCATTGCCCTTCCGCTCGGCTTAATATGTAATATTTCGACTACTTAATATTCCGCGTGGATAGCAGAGATCGTTCGCTAAATACCGATGAAGTACTTTTGGGTGCTGGGCCGAGCGGAACGTAGAGATGATCTAACGATATTGAAGGCGAGTTTCTGGGGCAATTGCATCCTTTTTATTGGCATCTTCCGCTCGGATGATTTATAGACGCCGGCTCGTCTCTCGATATTTAACGTCGGAGCTCGACGGTCTTCCGCTCGGACGTTTATAGACGCCGGCTCGTCTCTCGATATTTAACGTCGGAGCTCGACGGTCTTCCGCTCGGATGTTTATAGACGCCGGCTCGTCTCTCGATATTTAACGTCGGAGCTCGACGGTCTTCCGCTCGGACGTTTATAGATGCCGGCTCGTCTCGATATTGCTTGTCGGGCTCGGCGGTCTTCCTTCGAGCGTTTATAGGCCGACTCATCTCGATATTTAACGTCGGTGCTCGGCGCTCTTCCGCTCGGACGTTTATAGCCGCCGGCTCGTCTCTCGTTATTTAGCGTCAGCTCGACGGTCTTCCGCTCGGACGATTTAGAAACCGGCTCGTCTCTCGATATTTAACGTTGGAGCTCGGCGGTCTTCCGCTCGGACGTTTATGACGCCGGCTCGTCTCGATATTTAACGTCGGAGCTCGGCGGTCTTCCTCGAGCGTTTATAGGCGCCGACTCGTCTCTCGATATTTAACGTCCAGACTCGGCGGTCTTCCTCGGACGTTTATAAGCCGCATCGTCTCGATATTTAACGTCGAGCTCGGCGGTCTTCCGCTCGGACGTTTATAGACGCCGGCTCGCCTCAATATTTAACGTCGGAGCTCGGCGGTCTTCCACTCGGACGTTTATAGACACGGCTCGCTCTCGATATTTAACGTCGAGCTCGGCGGTCTTCCTTTCGGACGTTTATAGGCGCGGCTCGTCTCGATATTTAGCGGTGAGCTCGGCGGTCTTCGCTGGGCGTTTATAGGCGTCGGCTCGTCTCTCGATATTTAACGTCGGAGCTCGGCGGTCCTCGGACGTTTATAGACGCCGGCTCGTCTCTCGATATTTAACGTCGGAGCTCGACGGTCTTCCGCTCGGACGTTTATAGACGCCGGCTCGTCTCTCGATATTTAACGTCGGAGCTCAACGGCCTTTAAGGCTACTTTTAACACAGCCGGTCGGCGAAGATATTTGCTATCTTTATAATTTTGCTTCCTGCATTACAAGGACATAGGCGACCGAAATGTATATATAAATTTATATTTAGCGCACCTTTCACCCAGCTCGGATAACGTACTCCCGGCCGAACGGCTCGGGGTCTTCTTTGTCGAGCGCTCGGCTCGGATACTGCACTCCTGGCCGAATGGCGCGGGGCCTTCATTATCGAGAGCTTGGCTCGGTTATTATACCTCCGGCCACACGGCTCGGGGCCTTCATTATCGAGCGCTTGGCTCGGTTATTATACCTCCGGCCGCACGGCTCGGGGCCTTCATTATCGAGCCTCCGACTCGGCTAACATACTCCCGGCCGAACGGCACGGGATCTTTGACCTCGATCGTGCTTCAAATAATATACACCCCGCCCGAACGGTATGGGGTCTTAACTACTGAGCCTTCGACTCGTGTAATTTATATGCCCGGCCGAACGGCACGGGGTCTTTGCCTTCGAGCATTTGGCTCGTATAATTATACGCCCGGCCGATCGGCACGAGGTCTTCGCCATTGAGTTGGTGGCTCGGATCTTATATATTATGGAGATAGGCCGCTCGGCCGATAATGCCAATTGCGTTTTTAACATTTTGCTTCCTGCATTTCGAATATACAGCCAAACGGAAAATACACAGCATACACTACATTGGCGCACCTTTCACCCTACCCCGGAAAGGCTGGAGATAATTTGCGCTTCATGGATGATCCAAGTCCCAATCCATCCTCGTCCGCTCGGCAGCTCGTCCACCCAGCTTCCTCCTATATGGTCGATCCATCGCCTGACATCAAACTCCCACTCTTGAGGTTCCAGAAGGAGGGGCTCGCTATAAGTTGAATTCGGGAGATGAAGTATCTGCTTTTGAGGGAAATGGGACTGTGGCAGTCGGTGCTTCCGCTCGGCCCCCTGATGCTGATGTCGCTTGTTACTCAGCCACTCGGCTTGCGCATTCTCTCTCTGTTGCTCCACGAGCTTAGCTGCTCTTGCCTTGATTAGAGCGTCGGGCTCCTTCGTGGAGAGCATCACCGTGTGTGGTCGTCCAACCTCGTCCATTGTTTCCGTTCGGATGCAGGAGCGTTCCCACAGATGGCGCCAAATTGATCTCGACGACTCAGACTGACACGTGGCGCTCTCCGGTTGCGTGGGTCTTATTGGTGGCATGAACCTCCGTGCACATCAGATCGGGCCGGAAGGGTTCCGGTGGTGACCCTCAGGCTCAAGTCGGCAAGCAAGCTGAAAAAGTGGCTCTCAAAATATTAGACTGCGTACCGGCGAAGGATGAGGGCCTTTATATAGAGAGGAAGCGAGTGCACATATCGAGGTGTACGTGTCCGTAGCCCAGAAGGGCTTGTCGGTGAGCTTACGACCCATCTTGCTCGATCAAGCATGTCCTCGATGGGACGGACCCTGTTGCGTGATTTGGAGTATGACCATATCACGAAGCATGCCGGTTGTCGAAGATGTCCCTTGTCTTTTCCCCGTACTCCTGCCGGGCATCCGACCGCCCACCTCCGCCTTCTGTCCGACCGAAATTATCGGTCATGTGTTTTGTGGCGGTAGCGGTATGCTTCATGTCTTGGAATCAAGTCTTTCGGCCCTACGATCTTGCTCAATGGCCGGAACCCGACTTCCATAGGGTGTCTTTTGCCATTAAAACAACACCTGCCCGGTCATACCCCTTTCTCCGGTCGGCCTACTTGGTCCGACCTTCTTCGATGGACCGCCCAGTTCTTTGACTTCCACGTGGCGTTGACCCCTTACAACGAGGGTCCCCTGTTCTTACCGCCGGATCACTCAGTATTAACCGCACTTTTTCTCATTGTCGGTTCTTACATTACAAGTTTTTATAAATAAGTTTCTTAAACATTTGGAAAAGGACCTTTTAAATCCGCGGGCAGCTATTCATTAAGCCTGCAATGATTTATGAAAGAGAGGGGAGGTTCTTGGGGTAAATAACCACCCTCTCTTAACAGTTGAAGAACTCCCGATACAGAATGGTTTAGAGCACCTACTATCCTACGAGCAAATTCTCGAGCAAAGGCTGAAGACTTCAAATAAGCCTGACGCCATTCCTCCCACCGGTTCTTCTCTTGCTCCTTGTAACTTTGAAAATCAGCTTGTAGATTGGCGTTCTGATCTTTCAAAGCATTATTCTCTGATTTAAGCTGCTCCGATTCCTTTTGAAGCAATGACAATTCAACCTCTTGAGCTTTCCTTTGCTCTTGTTCCTGTAGGAGAGCGAAATCATGAGAGGCTAAGTCCTGAGCTTGGTCATAAAGACAGGCATTATGGAGTTTTTCTACTTTCTCTAAAATAAGGCTTTTTTGAGAAGCATCTGAAAGAGCTTTCTCTTTCAGAGCAATCTCTAGTCGAAGACCAGAGTGTAACCTCTCCACCTGTAATTCTAACGTCCTCCTAGCAAGCTCTTTGTCTTTCAACAGCTGTTGACATTCCTCCAATTCTTGCTTCAAGGTTCCCAATTGTTGATTTTGCAAGGCCACTTTCTCTTGCAGCTGAGCCCTATCACTACTAGAAGAAGGCGAAGCAACCTTCAATGTCTCCAGTTGAGCTTTCAACTTATTGTTCTCATGATCTTTAGCTGTAAGTAGTTGATCGATATGTAGACTTGTGGCGAGAAACTAAACAAGAAGATAATGTAGGTTAAAGATGAAGTTACAAAGCTAATAACACATAACTAAGAATACTTACAGCCACTGCCTGACGACTATGGCGATCCGCTCGATGTGGAAGACTAAGGCCTCGTAGTTGTTCATAACCCTGCATCCAAGATTCGGCCAATAAACCTTGCAGTTGCAAAGTGCCATGGCCGAGAGGGCTAGAAGGCCGTCCCAATTGAGAAGGTAAGCCCGCAGACAGTTTAAATAAAGGAGGGGGAATAGAGGAAGCTGGAGACGGAGAAGAAGAGGAGGCAATAGAAGGAAAAGGGATAGTATAAGCAGGAGGAGCGGGGTAGGAACTAGATGGAATAGAAGGTAGCAATGTAGGAGGGGTTGTTGAAATTGTGGAAACACTAACAGCTGAAGGGCTGACACTGGGAGAAGATCTCCGGCAAGGTGTTCATTTTGCTCGAGGCCTATAAGCCAAGGGAGGCAAGGCTAATGCCAAGGATGTAGAAGGCACAGGAGGGATAACGACCATCTCAGAGGCAGAAGCAGGAGGAGCTGAAATAATAGAAGAAGAAGAGATAAGAAGACCAGGCCTCATCATCCGAATAGCAGGATTGGAGATGATATTGGTGGGAGTCATCGGTGCCTTACCTCTCTCAAAAGAAATAGGCGCCGGAACAAGAGGAGCTTGCACAAAAGTACCAAAGAAATCGCCAAAGGGAGAGTCCTTGGTAAGATTTGACTTTTTAACTAAGGTAACAAAAGACTCTTCTTCCTCCTCTTCCATGAGTGCGACACCCTCTGCTCGTCGTTCTTCTTCGGAAAGCAAGCCCAAAGTAGAGGGATTAGGATCTGATCAGCGAGCCAATAACCATTTCTCTCCAAGATTATTGATAAAGGACTTGGTCATAGCAGAATTCCTGTACATAAAAGCTGGAAGAATAGCATCGGCTGAAAGACAGAGGATAAACATCATTATCATAGCGATATGCCAATCAGCAAAGGCGAAGTAAAATAATTATACTCACCAAAGGAACTATCCAAAGGAGTGTTAATGTTGCCTATCCCGAAGGGAAACATTAAGCCCTCTTCAATTAGATGTGGTTAAACTGAATTTCGCTCCTCGTAGTTTAGGTAAAGCAGAAGCAACAAAGGGATCGTTAAGAAGATCATGGATGCCCGGAAGTGGAGGTAAATCATGTATCCATTGGATAGGAAATGGAGGGGGAGAAGGGAGACGCATGTAGAAAAATTTACGATACTATTCACCTTGAGGAGGAATGCGGTTAAATAGAATGGCCTTGGGACGAGACTGAAACTTGAAAATGCCAACATCTACTCGACGAGGAATGAAGAAGTGATGAAAAAGACGGGGAGACAAGGGGAAATCCAATAGTTTTGATACCCGAATGAAACCCATTAGAATAGAAAAGGATTGAGGGACGAGTTGGTTTAGCGGGTTATCAAAATAACGGCTGACATTGTAGAAAAAAGGATGAAGGGGAAATCTAAAACCTTGTAAGACTTGGTCCCTGAAGATGGAAATACATCCTAGAGGGGGAAGATGTGGACCCTCATGAGGAGCAGGACGAGTGATATAGGAAGGAAAACCATAGGTTTCCTGTAAGTCCACTTCTTCTGTATCTGTGAGGTCGGAAGAGCATGAGAGAAACCACGCAGGAGAGGAAACCGCCAAAGGGAAAAGCAATCACAGAAAAAGGAATCAAGGAAGAAGACGAAAGATGAAGAAAAACAAGAGAAAACTTCGTAAGCCCTTATCTTTCTTGTTGCCTTATGCTAAAACCCTTAAGATGAAACAGCAAAAGGGGAAAAAGGTGCTTGGAATATCGATCGTCATAAATAGGTGATAATATTAAAGAATAAAATCAGGAGAAAAAAGTAAAGTTAGAAAAGCTACCTCGGAAAAAGGTGTAAGTTTCCTCAGAAGTATTCTTAGGAAACCCTGATAAGGATAAATAGAAATTAGTACAATAAACCATAAGTTTGAGGTGTGGATATAATAAAATGGAAGCTAAGCGTCGGATAGTAGTTAATATACGAAATCCGTAGATGAAAATCGGAAGGTTTTGACAAATCGGCCAAAATAAAGATCATTCAAAACATATTGACCAAAGGCTTATTATAGTAAGACAAATAATATACGTTATAATAAAACCCAGTGAGACTCAATTACTGTGCGGAAAAAGACATATGAGGATACAATGGTAAACCGGTCTAGCAAAACAAATCGACCAATATCAAAGATAGCATGACGAAGCTGTGTTAAATCAGGCGAGATATAACTAAGCTATAAAATATCGGGCGGTATTTATCAATTGTAATATATACCGGTCGATCATTAAGAAAAGACCCATAGGGAAATCCCGCGTTATGATAAACCAAATAACATCAGATACTTTTACAGAAAATAGATATTTCATCCTGAGAAAGAGTAAGATTTACAACCCAAGAGGAGTAATCAAAGTCACGCGAGCTTAGCAGTACTGAATCGCAATAACTCGAACCTAAGTTAGAGTCAACTTGGGATACAGATCAGGAGGTTTGTTTTCAATTAGTTTGTGTTTATTTAAGAAATTAGGAGGAGGATCGTGAGATAAATAATGCTCTTCTTTTAATTGCTGAATCGCCCCTTGAGCTCCTGCAGTAAAAGCGGATAGAATGGACCTCACGATCGGTCTGTTGAACTCGGGAGATTCAATCATGGTCGTGGCTCGCTCCTTATAACAAACATCCTCGCCCCCTTTGTAAACTACCAACGCCATCTGAGAGGTTTTTAATTCATCTTCTTTGGCAGAAGCCTCAGCTTTAGCCGAATCAAGGGAAGTGGTCAAAGAGGCTACCTCATCCTCTTTCAGCTGTAAGGCTTTGAGCTTCTCAGTCAATTCTGCTTCATAATTATTCTTTAGCTCTCCCAGCTTGGAAGTCAATTCTCGATTGAGGTCCGTAACCGATTTAAATTTTGCCTGAAGATTTTCAATTTGTACTTCGAACTGTTCCTTGGCGGCAACAGAAAACTATGCAGAAGACAGCTCGGCAACTTGCCGTTGCAGCCTCTTATTCTCCGATTTCAATTTTTCGTTCTCAGTATATAGGTTGTGCAGTAGTCGAGAGAAACCCATATTCTCTAGCCATCGCTGGAAGCATAATCATAGCTATGAGATAGTACTTCAGAAATAGAAAGCAGGAATCTATAAGCATACCTTATTCTCTTTATGAGAAAAGCGGTCAATTGCCTCAGGAATGGAAAGCTCCCCAAAAAGGGGACGAACCTCATCCCAAGAGCTAGCAAAAGAACCCCCCAGTTATATAGGGAGGACAGGAATAGTAGAAGAGCCAGCTGAGAAAGAAGAAGTAGGAACAGATGGTGGAGCAAAGATCAAGTAAGAGGAAGACGAAGAAGGCAAAGACCCAGAAGTTGGTATAGATAAAGGAAAAGTAAAAGAAACATCTCCAGAGGCGCCGACATTGGAGAAAGGAGAGGCAGGAAAGTTGAGAGAAGGATAGAGCTCCAGAGCTTAGCTCGGAAGGTTACGAAGCAAAGCCTTCAAACCAACTCGTCAGCAGGAAGAATGAGCCTCCTTTTTGAGGGAGGAGCCACTGGTTAGCTTGCCGACGCTGGGCCTTACTGCGGAAACCTCACTATCAATTTACCCGAGCTACCGGAGGCGTGGAGCTCAACTAAAGGAAGAGGTAGAGGGAGAGACAGCGGACCCCCTTGGAGAGGTAGGTAAGGAGCATGGATTGGGAATGATCTTTGCAGGATCCTCGGAGACCTACACCACGAGCCAGAGCTAGGTACTTGGCTAAGGAAGCCGGCTCTTCAATTGAAGGTGGAGGGGCGATGGCGGCGGCGGAAATCGGCCTCCTTGGCACGAAGCAATTCTTCTTCCACACGTCTCGTTAATCAAAGCATCATAAAACTCTCCCTAGTAGAAAGAGAAATAGTTTAGGCGGTTATAAGCAAAAGAAAGGAACAAGCGTTACCTAAGGAAATGTAGTATCAGTTTGTGGGGCTTAAACCAAATAGGTGCTCGTACTCGACCTTCAACCACTTGGGATCGAGAGGTGACCTAATAACTTCTCACAATAAATAGGAAAAGGGAAGAAGATGAAACTCTAACTCTCTAGCCAAGGGAGGCAGAAAGATTTCCAAGCATGTGACCAAGGAATAGGTCCCAAGGAAAACGAGATTTCGGGCTTTGAGAGTACATATCCCCAAAAGGACCATTTTAGTTTGCGAATGAAGAAGACACCAGGTTCTGAACACTTGGGATAGGAAAACATGAAGAAATTTTGAGGAGTAGGAGGAATATCTCGCAGACGAAACAACATGTAAGTACCGCACAAATAGCGAAATGCATTAGGGGCAAACTGCTGCAAAGGAATATCAAAATACCTACTTATCTCAATCAAGAAAGGAGAAATGGGGAACCTTAAGCCCCCTATCAATTGATCCTTGAAAAAAGTCACGCAGTTATCAGGAGGATGATGAGGTCGATCATTCGGTGTTGGGAGTATGATTCTATATTCCTTAGGAATTTCATATTGACGACGGATGGATAATCTAGCATTCTTATCAAAGACAGAAGACATATGGGCATACCAAGGAGCAATTGCTTCCTCAGCCATGAACAAAGGTATAGGCTAGGGAAACAAGGGATTACTTACTGGAGACAAGAAAGGGGATCGTCGTGAAACGGTGAGCACGAGGACTGGTTGGAGACAGGAAAGAACTCTAGAGAAGGGAAAAGGAAGGACGAGGTTTAAAAAGGAGACGAAAGGTTTAGGGTTTGAAAAACACACGACTGTCGTCAGATCAGGACATTGGTATCTCAGCATACGCTGAGGATCACAATAGAAAGGCAAAAGACCTATGTGACGTGGCAGTCAGAAAAAGTATGTGCCATACCATCATGAAAACATCCACATCGGATGTGATAGGTCAGATCACGCTGGGGTTGGTAATGTCTCGGAGTACGTTTCTAAACACTCTCTCACCTGAAGGAGAACCAATCACTAGCCAAGAAGCTTCGAAAGAAGACGTATATAACGGGGTATAATAAAACAAAAGGGATTGGACTTTTGACTAAGCCCAGGTTAAAGACAAAAGTATTTAAGGATTCAGATTTAGATGAAGAATAGATTTCAAAATCAACGCCCTTGTGAAATGCAAACTAGTATTTGATCAAAATAATGTTGTATTAGCCGGTATGATTTTAAAATTTAGTCGTGATATGCCCATAGTTAAGACAACCTCAGTCATGATTGCAGCATTACAGTTACTCTTGTAAATTACAGAAAGGTTTCATAGAATCATTTAATTCAATACAAGAGTCCATTGTTACATTTAGAATCTGATCAAATACATAACGATACATTTTCCCTTAGAACAGTAAGCCTCAGGCAAATAACCTAGTTCACAAACACAAGTTCTCACAACATTTAGAAAATGTCAATCCCACTGGATTCAAACTTACCATGGAGCGGAGATGGAAATAGCCCACTTCGTCCGAGCTTGCCAAGGCACATAAGAGGCAATATGTTGCCCTGGACGAAGAAAGCAACAAAAAACAGAAAAGCTCAAGGGCGACGAGATAGGGAAACATTGATTCATTCCATAATGGAAAAATAAATGTCAAAACCACTTCCCCTCTCAAGCCGTATGAGCTCAGCAAGTGGAGCAATCAATTTTAGCCCAAGGGTAACATGTGTTGTGCCCTTCACACAACACCCATGGGTCATTTGGCTGCCCCTCTATAAGTAGTAAAATTCTCTCTGAAGTTTCTTGGGTCCTTCAGAGCACCTGCATCTTTGGATAAAAGATCTAGACTGTGAAGCTTCATCTCTTAAGACAATCCCTTGAATTCCAGAAGTAACCGGAGCAAAAATCTCAATGAACTCATATATAGATCTCACCTGGTCCAACAAAAGTTGCCCCCAAAGAGGAGGATCCACGACCATGGCCTTAGCAATAAAAGGTGGCAAGGAAGGAAAAGAACTGAGAGGGGTTGTGGGTGAAGAGAAGGTTGTAGCCCTATTTAAAGGAGAAAAAGGCTCACAGGATTTCTATACTTAATTTATTAAGACAGTGGTGCACAAAATCTGTGAGGTCATTTCAAAATCTGGAGCAGAGTCACGGGTAGGAAAAGACAGGACCATACTTATGTCTAGTCAGTCGTCTACTCCTCCTTCGACTAGACTTGAAGGGAAGGCTAGTGATACGGGTTAGGTTTTATGGGTCTCCCGATGAGGAAAGAAAAGGAAGAAAGAATCAAAGGAGGCAGGCTAATATCGGCCGGTACATACATTTAGAACAAAGATAGACTAATATCGGTCAGGATATACCTTGCCGAAGGAGGATAGGCCAATATCGGCCGGGATATACCTTTAGAATGAAGACAGGCTAATACTGGTCAGGGAATACCTTCCGAATAAAGGTAGGATAATATCGATCAGGACATACCTTCTGGATGAAAATAAGCCAATATCGGTCGGGACATGCCTTTAGAACAAAGATAGGCTAATATCGGTTGGGATATACCTTGCCGAAGGAGGACAGGCCAATATCGGTCGGTACATATCTTCAGAACAAAGATAGGCTAATATTGGTCAGGGAATACCTTCCGAATAAAGGTAGGATAATATCGATCAGGACATACCTTCTAGATGAAAATAAGCCAATATCAGCCGGGACATACCGTCAAGGTAAAGGTAGGCCAATATCGGTCGAGACATACCTTCCGGATGAAGGTAGAATAATATCGGCCAGGACATGTCTTCAAGGTAAAGGTAGGTCAACATTAGTCGTGACATACCCTTAGGATAAGGATAGATTAATATCGGTCGGGAATGTTCTTTCAAGTAGATAGCTAACAAAGATCATTCAATCAATGCCTTAGAAACATGTTGAATAAAGGGCAGCTTATTGTTATTTTGTAACATAACAAGGAGGTGTCAAATAAAATAATTCATGACAGGTGTTATATAAAATAATTCATGACATGTGTTATATATTTTTCGACAGGAAATATGCTTTCAGGTTATCTTGCAGGTGTTAAACGACAAAGAAAGTACATCTAGGGTACAAAAAAGATTACTTAAAAATCATCTTCCGCAAGTACGCACCTGACATCATCTCATAACGAATTCTAACAAATCGGGGTCCACTTCATGATTACGGAGGTTATATGAAGTGGTATAAAAGGGGGAATCCTCTCCGTTGGCTAGGTAAGTTCACATCATCGTGTACTTTCACAACCCTAATTTCCTGGCTACTGTTCATCTTCTTTCTTCTTCCTTCACATCAAGAGAGATCACTAACTTGAGCGTCGGAGGGCCTAGCCAGGGATTCCCACCCCGGTCTTGGGTCATTGACGATAGTGTTGGCTGGTCTCTTGTGTGCAGGGGGCCTTGGAAGCTTGGGAGTCCCACTTTCTCCCCTTCGGACTGGGATTCCCTCCTACTTATCAGATTTCCTTCGCTGATTCTGGTTTTCTCCCGATCCGCTTTGGGTTTCTCGGATCGAGGTTCTATCAGCGTTGTTCTTCATCAGCACGGTGGGTTTCTTTCTTCCGGATCTCCGTTGCGGTCAGCTTCTCAGACAGGATCAGTGTAGTTGTTCAATTAATTTATATTATAGATAACATGGTGTGTGGTGTCACATAGAGAAGATCATGTTATCAATTCCTTATAAATTATAAACAGAAGCTCATGACTAAGATGGAAAGGAACAAACCATTAGAATAATCGTAGTGTAATTTGGTATTAGTTTATCTTAACTATAAAATTACACTAGTACACTCTGAGTGTATTGAGTAGGATCATTTAAGATAAGTTCTTTTTATACTGACTGCATAAAAGAACAAGATCTTTGTTATTATGGAAGTGTGTTCTCTTAATCATGATATAATAACAAACACATATACTCAATATTTATTTCTTTAATTTATCAAAGGGTGTGATTTAGTTCGATAAATCAATAGGCCCGATAAGTTAGGAAATGATATTATTTATATGGTGTATTGTTGATTATAGAATGAAACTGTGTCCTAGTAATCTAGGTTGATGATGTCCCCAAGAGGAGCTCATAAGTATTGTCATGTAAACCCTGTAGGTGGACTTAGTCCGACATGACGATGAGGTTGAGTGGTACTACTCTTGGAGCTAAATATTAATTAAGTGAGTTGTTAGTAACTCATTTAATTAGTGCGCATTCTATATCTTAAACACAGGGAGATTAACACACTCATGATAAGAAGGAGCTCATATAGTAATATGAGATTGGTGCGGTAGTTCAATAATAACTCTTCAGTGGAATGAGATATTATTGATGAACTCGAGTTGGGTGTTCGGGGTGAACACGGGAAGCTCAAGTTCATCGGGAGACCACAACCAATTCCTCCTCTCGGTCCCTGTCGTAGCCTCTTATTTATAAAGTTTATACCCACTCATACCCACCTTCTTACCCACCTTAAGGTAGTCGGCCAAGCTTAGCTTGGAGATCAAGATAGGGCAGGCCAAACCAAGGTTGGATGGGTCAAGTAGGTGGTTGGCCCTAGCTTGAACCCAAGCTTAGGTGGCCGACCACAATTAAATAAAAGGAGTTTATTTAAAATCTTTCCTTATGTGGAAGCCATTGTTTTAAAAGAGAGTTTAAAATTTAAATCTTTCCTTTTATAGCTTTCTACAAAAGATTAAGAGAAAGGTTTGATATCTTTCCTTATTTGTAGTTAAAAGGAAGATTTTAATTTTTATAAAACTTTCCTTTTTTGTAACCATCATCATGGTTTTAAAAGAGAGTTTTAAAATTTAAATCTTTCTTTTTATAGCTTTCTACAAAAGATTAAGAGAAAGGTTTGATATCTTTCCTTATTTGTAGTTAAAAGGAAAATTTTAATTTTTGATAAAACTTTCCTTTTTTGTAACTATTCTCATGATTTAAAAGAGAGTTTTAAAATTAAATCTTTCCTTTTACAGTTTCTACAAAAGATTAAGAAAAAGATTTGATATCTTTCCTTATTTGTAGTTAAAAGGAAGATTTTAATTTTGAGAAAACCTTCCTTATTGTAATCATCCACATGTTTTAATAGAGAGATTTTAATTTATAAAAGTTTCCTTTTATAACCAACCATGAAGGGAATTTTTAAAGAGAAATTTTTATTTTAAAAATTTTCGGAAACAAATTAGGAAGTTTTAAATTTGTGTTTAAAACTTTCCTTGTATAGAAGATTTAAAGTGGTCGGCCACATTAATAGAAGAAAAGGAATTTTTTTATCAATTAAATTTTCCTTTCTATGGTAAAGAAAATAAGGAAGTTTTTTATTAAAACTTTCCTTATTTGCCAAGACCAAGGAATATAAAAGAGAGGGTAGAGGTGTCTCACCTCATAACAATATACATCTAGTATTCCTCTCTTCTCTTCTTTGTGGTGGCCGACCCTCTTTTCTTCCTCTTCCCCTATTCTTCTTCTTAGGTGGCCAGTGGCATCATCTTCTTGGAGAGATCTTGGTGGCCGGATTTTACTTGGAGAAGAAGAAGAGATAGGAGGCATTGTTTCCTAGCATCCCTTGGAGCTTGGTTGGTGGCAAAAGTTCTTCATCTCTAGAAGACTCTTGGTGTCCGAAACTTGCAAGAAGAAGAAGGAAGCTTGGGTGGATTCTCGTCTCGGTAGATCGTCGCCCACATGATGTTCGAGATAAGAAGAGGAATACGACAGAAGATCGTAAGGTCTATAAGCTATAAAATGTATAACTAGTTATTAGTTTCTGCATCATAATTAGTTCATCCTTTTATTTAGATCTTGAAATACCAAACACAAGAGGCTAATGAATCTAGGTTATCGAATTTATGTTTTCGATTTTGTGTTTCTTTTGTTTTTCGAACTTGTGATTCAATTGTTCTTTTTGGTTAAACCTAGGGTTACTATAAGGAAATTAAATATTAAATTTCGTTGAAAGGCTTTGTCTAGGAAGTGGTGGATACTCCCATACCCAAGAAGGCCTAGTACCTCACCATGTTTAACCTGGAAGCCGATCTCTGAAATTAATATTTAATTGAATTTGTAACATGGGTGGATTTGGATCAATAATGTTAAGCATCGTTTGCAATCCAAGTTTAAACCACTAAGAACAGATAAGTTGAATTTGGAATCAATAATGTTAAGTTCTGTTTGCGATTCCAAATTTAATTTCTAAAGAATACAATAGGTTGTTAGGAATGGTTCAGGACTTGTACAAATTTTTTGTACAGGGGAACCGGTACGATATTCCAAGTAGCAACCAACAATTGGTATTAGAGCTAGGGTTTACCTATGTGTGTTTGGTTTTCAGTTTAATTATGCACATATCATACATAATTTAGACAGGATAATAGTAGGATATGCTAACTCTGTGGTTGCAAGCTCCAACTATTATGGCTTATAGAGATTGTGTGTGATTGGACCCTTAGACATGTCAAAGGAATTTTATTTGTGTGCATGATTGTATGTATTAAATACAGCAGGAGCTGTATTAGTTTTAGGATTTTACATTTTTGTTTCGATCTAGATTACATGTACATTCCTTTGTGGAATATATGATCGATATATGTAAAATTCTATTTTTATCGCGGATCGTATCCTTATGAGACGTGGTACTATTTGTGGACCAGAGGCACAGCGGAAAAAGAAGCAAGATAGATGCGGCGACTAGACCCGATTACGGTGGCTAAAGATGGCAGCAGCTAGGGTTGGCAACACACGGAGGACAGTGATGGAAAAGGCCGTAATAGTTAGAAAATTGTTTTTCCATATTTATTGCTTTATTTGCTGTGATGTGTGTGTGCATGTTAAAATTCCTCATCTTAAATAACTAAGTGGGAGAGAGATTAGTAAATAAATTCCACGGTCTCCATTACTGGTTTGTAAGTGATGCAACAAACTTGCGTGTTGGCTCTGAGTGTCTCCCTCCACAACGGATGAGTTTTTTTGCAGATCACTATATTAAACTTCCATTATGGATGGTTATAGGAAATTATTTAGGAGCGTGTGATCTTCTCCAACTGAAGGGGCACAATCCTATTTAATAGACTAAGTATCAAGTAATGGTACGTACTTAGGCACATTTAATAGTATCCTCCCCAATGGAGTCACTGCTATTATTTGTGTGACCAAAGGAATACCAACTATTAATTTTATTTGTCATAAAGTTAGGATGACAAGATAATAAAATTAATGGGTAAAACCTCCTCTTACAAATGTTTGAATTTGTATGCGTCCACACTAACGTGGCATGCAAAATTCACGGTGTTTTGAGGTGTTTGTAAATTTAAATAATAGTGTTTGAGGAATCAATATTATTCTAAATTTAGAGTCTTGACCAAAAAGTTTTTTTTTGTGATTCTTAGGATGACTTTCAACCCACTAGCTATTATACTGAAAGAGAACAAACTTACTGATCCCAATTACATAGATTGGAAAAGAAACCTGGGCATTGTCCTAACTGCTGAAGGCTATAAGTTTGTACTGTTAGAGGTCTGCCCTAATGTGCCTAATAGTGATTCAGTGAAGAGGAGATTGAGTATCATAAGAAATGGGTCAAGGCAGATGAGATGGTGCGGAGTTACATTTGGCTTTTATATCAAATGTGCTGCAACATCAGCATCAGACGATGCCTACTGGCCATGACATGATGTACAATTTCAAGGAACTCTTCGGACACTAGAATTGGGCTGACAAGCAAGACTATATGATCTCTAGGTACCGGACTAAAAGCTGGAATGAAGAAGCCGAAAGGCAAGTGCTTAATTTGCAAGCAGTCTGGACATTTGTAGGCGGACTGTCCTCGTAGGAAGAGAACAATATAGGTATAGTAGTTGGAACAAGTTTAGTGGTGTTATCTACCGGTACCTGGAATGTAGATATGATAACCACTGATCATGTCTGCAAATCATTGCAGGGGTTCCAGGAAACGCGACAACTACACGGAGGAGAAATCACTGTTTACATGGGTAATGCTATAGAAGTAGCAGTTGTTGCAGTGGGAGATGTTTATAGGAATAAAATATTGGTTTTAAGAAATTGTCTTTACGTACCAAGTTTTAGAAAGAACTTGATTTCAGTTTCTAAACAATACAAGGATGGATATTCTATCTATTTATGATAGCAAAGGTGTTATCAAGATCAATAGGGAAGTTATCTGTTCTAGTACGTTCGTTGACAATTTGTATACTCTAAATCCAATAACTCCCACGATGCAACAAACGGAAATTAATAGCACATCTTCTAATTCTAATAAGAGAAAGGAACCTTCAGAAATGAACAAAACATATCTTTGGCATCTAAGGCTTAGTCATATTAACTTGAGTAAGATTCAAAGGACTCTTGGGTTCATTAGTGTTGGAAAACTTTCCAACTTACGAATCTTGCTTGGAAGGAAAAATGACCAAGGGAACTTTTAAGGCCAAGGGGTATAGAGCCAAAGATGTGTTAGAACTGGTTCATTTTGATTTGTGTGGTCCTATGTCTATCCAGACGAGAGGTAGTTTCGAATACTTTGTCTCTTTTATAGACGATTATTCGAGATATGGATACATTTACTTAATGTGTTGCAAGTCTAAATGCTTTGATAAGTTCAAAGAATACAAGACAGATATAGAGAAATGTCATGGTAAAAGTATCAAGACACTACGGTCTGATCATGGTGGCGAATACCTCTTTGGAGAGTTTAGGAATTACTTATCAGAGGCTGAGATTCAATCCCAATTGTCTGCACCTGGTACACCCTAATAGAATGGTGTGGCAGAACAAAGAAATAGGACTCTTATGGAAATGGTTAGATCGATGATGAGTTATTCAGAATTACCAAATTCATTTTGAGGATATGCTTTGGAAACAACAATGTACATTCTGAATATGGTACCTTTTAAATCAGTACCCTTTACTCCCATGGAATTGTGGAATGGGCGTAAGCCTACTCTGAGTTATATTCGGATATGTGGTAGTCCAGTACATGTGCTGAAGGGAGATATTGACAAGTTGGAATCATTTACAGAAGTTTGTCTATTTGTAGGATATCCTAAGGGAACGAAAGGTGGTTTGTTTTATAATCCTAAAAATCAGAAGATCATTGTTAGTACCAATACTCAATTTTTAGAGGAAGATTATGTAATGAACCATAAGCTCATGAGTAAAATTGTTCTAGAAGAAATGAGAGAGGGCATGCCTACTTTAGTACCAACAGTGCAAGATGAAATATCACAAGAAACTATAACACGTATCACAAATGATACATAACAACAGATAGTGTCTCGTCGTAGTGGGAGGGTTGTTAGGCAACTTGAAAGATTCATGTTTTTGGGAGAGTTGTCAGACTTGATCCCAGGTAAACATGAACCTGATCCCCGAACATATGATGAAGCACTCCAAGATAAAGATGCAGCATCTTGGCAAAGAGCAATAAATTCTGAAATAGAATCTATGTATTCTAACAAAGTTTGAGAGCTAGTAGAACCATCAAATAGTGTAAAAGCTATTGGATGTAAATGGATCTACAAAAGGAAAAGAGGGACAAGCGGGAAGGTGGAAACCTTCAAAGTAAGGCTTGTTGCTGAAGTGTATACTCAAAAAGAAGAAATCGATTATGAGGAAACTTTTTCGCCAGTAGCTATGCTTAAGTCTATCCGGATACTCTTATCTATTGCTGCTCATATGGATTATAAGGTTTGGCAAATGGATGTCAAGACAGCTTCCTTAACGGAAGTCTTGAAGAAAACATCCACATGAAGCAACCAGAAGGGTTTATTGCAAAAGACAAAGTGCATCTAGTATGTAAGCTCAATTGGTCTATTTATGAACTGAAGCAAGCTTCAAGATCTTGGAACATCCGGTTTAATGAAGTAATCCAGTCATATGGATTTATTCAATGTCTGGATGAGTCTTGTGTATACAAAAGTGTGATGGAAACGTGACGGTATTTCTTGTACTATACGTAAATGACATTTTTGATAGTTGGAAACAATATCAAAGTGTTGTCGGAAGTAAGGATATGGTTGTCCAAGCAATTCGATATGAAGGACTTGGGTGAACGCGCACACATTCTTGGGATCAAAGTTATAAGGGATCACAAGAAAAGAATGTTATGCTTATCCCGAGCTTCATATATAGATACTATCCTAGCTCATTTTAGCATGCAAGACTCCAAGAAAGGTTTTCTACCGGAGTATCTTTATCTAAAAAGATGTCTCCGAAGATATCAAAAGAGATAGAAGAGATGAAGGCAGCTGTAGGAAGCCTGATGTATGCTATGTTCTGCACGAGACCGGATATCTATTTTGTCGTGAGCATGGTTAGAAGATATCAAAGTAACCCAGGACCAGGGACACTGGACTGCTGGTGTCGGCCTTTTTGCATGTCACGAGGTGCTCCAAATTAATAAAGATTGAAACTCATTAAGATTAAGACAAGCATTGTAGTAACGAGTCTCAAGTCGTATTTTTTTCCAAGGATAAACTAGTGAGTGTCTGAAAATTCTAAAATTGATTCAAATTGAGTTATCAAATCCACAAGGTCAAGCTAGCACTTCCATTCGATTCACAACTCAAACTAAATTCTTCTATAATCAAGAATTAAATCAAACAAGGTTCATTCTCATCTTCACATGATACACTCATCTCAACAACTTCGTGTCAATTAAATTTGGATTCTTATTTATCCACAATTCAAGAACACAAATACAATCAACAATCAAACTCATAGAACCCAAATTAGCATTCCATGCACATCTATAATCAAATTCAAAAACTAAACTCGAATGCTTAATCACAGTAACTTCCAACAAAGGAACACAATCAAAATTCTCCAGTTAAGCATTAACGAATTCATCTTCATCACAGCGACAGGTAATCTCACAAGCTCAACACATCAATATTGAACAGAAATTACATTCTAGGGCTCAAGTTTAAACATCAAACATTCATGCTAGATCATAGTCATAAGATCAATTGTATTGAGCTAGAATTTGTAAACGGAACAAAACTACAAACAATTAACTAAACTATAAATAATTGAAACAGATTTAGATTGTAGACTCAACAATAACAAAGCTGTAAACGAAATTCAGAATTGGATTTGAGAAAGAAATTCAACAAAATGAAATAGCAAGAAAATGAATCAGATCTGAAGATCTGAGCAAGTTTAATAGCAATTCAGAAACAAAACAAAGAAATCTAAACCCTAATCATTCCACAAACCCAATCCCGAAACCAAACTCATTCACCCTGCTGTGAAACAGAGGTGCATCGGAAACCTCCCCTCAACACCCAACGAACAATGTACAGGCTCCAACTATTACTAGGTGATGCTCATGGCTCTTGGAAACCTCCCCTTAAGCTCACACCTGACTGGTAATCTCATCAGCCGAAGATCAAAGTTTGGATTCTGAAAATTTGCAAAGCTAATTCAATTGATCAGATCTACTTAACCTCGCTACGGAATGAAGATCGGAAGACGTTCAGTAACTCCAAGAAACCTCCCTCGAAGCTCTGTTGACTGTGAAAATCGCTGAACAAGAAACCTCCCTTGCACAGGATCACTGAGATGAAACAAAATCCGAAACGCAGCTGAAGAAACCTCCCTTCGGCCACTCCCTGATCTCGGAGGATGAACGCCAGTAGCTTGCGATCGCCGTCGGAGAAGAAACTTAGCCTCAGATCTAGAATTGAGGAACGGGAGCGTCGGCGTCGCGCGGAGAAGACGAAGGCACTGTAGCACAGAATCGCGAACCGAGCTCAAACACTGTAGCTTCTCACACGGCCTTTTAAATCTCCTTAGATTTGATCGGACGGTCCAGATTGCCCGGGCTTGATCAACGGCTATGATGTCTTCAGATCTGGATCAAAACCCTTGGATCTTCATCTAGGGCTGAGATGTGCTTCTCATTAGGTTGGATTGACCAGATCTTCAACGGATAGCCCAGATCTGCTCGATCTTCAATGGATGATCCAAAACACTCCAAGGCTTGATCGCTTCGTTTAGCCCTAGATTTGAGCCCAAGTGTGGTCCAATCTAATCGGGTCCATGACCCTTCTGATACCTATAAAATAATAAACAAATATTAGCATCAAATACCATGAAAATAGGTTAATTTGCAATTAGGTCCAAAATCATATGTAATTATGAAATACAATGTAAAATGTAAGATAAGACTATAAAAAGACCAATAAAAATATGAATTATGATTCAAAATATCATAGCCAAATCATGGTTATCAACTGCCATAAAGCATATATTAAAGTACCTTAGAGGGACTAGAGATTATATACTAGTTTACAAGGCAGATGATTTGCTCCCTATGAGATACACAGATTTTGACTTCAAATCAGATAGGGACAATAGTAAGTCGACCTCGGGATTTTGTATTTACTTTAGGAGGTAAAGTCATAACAATGGAGGAGTGATAAGCATAGATGCTTTTTGGATTTCACCATAGAATCTGAGTATGTGGCAGCCTCTAAGGCAACCATAGAAGTTGTATGGCTCAGAGACTTCATGATGGACTTAGATGTGATTCTTGGTTTGTCCAAAATTATTACAATGTATTGTAATAATAAATGGTGCAGTAGTAAACTCGAAGGAACCACGAGCCCATAAGGTAAGTAAACACATAGAGCGCAAGTACCACCCAATACGAGACATCGTATAACGAGGAGAAGTTGTTGCCGCCTATATTGCACCAGATGATAACCAGAAAATCCTTTCACTAAGGCCCTTAAGGTAAGAGCTTTTGATGGGCATGTTGAGGGGTTGGGAATCAAATGTATGGCAGGGTATATGGCAGCATAGTCTTTTAGTATAAGTGGGAGATTGTTAGAGTATATACTAAAAGCCTAGCTTTTTGTAAACATTTATTTTGAAATAAAGAATCACATTGGTCAAATATCTACATCTATATGCTAAGTGTAGTTATTTAATTAATTTATATTGTAGATAACATGGTGTGTGGTGTCACACACAGAAGATCATGTTATCAATTCCTTATAAATTATAAACAGTAGCTCACGACTAAGATGGATAGGAACAAACCATTGGAATAGTCGTAGTGTAATTTAGTATTAGTTTATCTTGACTATAAAATTACACTAGTACACTCTGAGTATATTGAGTAGGATCATTTAAGGTAAGTTCTTTTTATACTGACTGCATAAAAGAACAAGACCTTTGTTATTATGGAAGTGTGTGCTCTTAATCATGATATAATAACAAACACATATACTCAATATTTATTTCTTTAATTTATCAAAGGGTGCGATTTAGTTCGATAAATCAATAGGCCCGATAAGTTGAGAAATGATATTATTTATATGGTGTGTTGTTGATTATAGAATGAAACTGTGTCCTAGTAATCTAGGTTGATGATGTCCCCAAGAGGAGCTCATAAGGATTGTCATGTAAACCCTGCAGGTGGACTTAGTCCGACATGACGATGAGGTTGAGTGGTACTACTCTTGGAGCTAGATATTAATTAAGTGAGTTGTTAGTAACTCATTTAATTAGTGGGCATTCTATATCTTAAATACATGGAGATTAACATACTCATGATAAAAAGGAGCTCATATAGTAATATGGGATTGATGCGGTAGTTCAATAATAACTCTTTAGTGGAATGAGATATTATTGATGAACTCGAGTTGGGTGCTCGTGGCGAACACGGGAAGCTCAAGTTCATCGGGAGACCAAAACCAATTCCTCCTCTCGATCTCTATCGTAGCCTCTTATTTATAAAGTCTTATACCCACTCATACTCACCTTCTTACCCACCTTAAGGTGGCCGACCAAGCTTAGCTTGGAGCTCAAACTAGGGCAGGCCAAACCAAGGTTGGATGGGTCAAGTAGGTGGTCGGCCCTAGCTTGAACCCAAGCTTAGGTGGCCGACCACAATTAAATAAAAGGAGTTTATTTAAAATCTTTCCTTATGTGGAAGCCATGGTTTTAAAAGAGAGTTTAAAATTTAAATCTTTCCTTTTATAGCTTTCTACAAAAGATTAAGAGAAAGGTTTGATATCTTTCCTTATTTGTAGTTAAAAGGAAGATTTTAATTTTTGAGAAAACTCTCCTTTTTTGTAACCATCCTCATGGTTTTAAAAGATAGTTTTAAAATTTAAATCTTTCTTTTTATAGCTTTCTACAAAAGATTAAGAGAAAGGTTTGATATCTTTCCTTATTTGTAGTTAAAAGGAAGATTTTAATTTTTGATAAAACTTTCCTTTTTTTGTAACCATTCTCATGATTTAAAAGAAAGTTTTAAAATTAAATCTTTCCTTTTATAATTTCTACAAAAGATTAAGAAAAAGATTTGATATCTTTCCTTATTTGTAGTTAAAAGGAAGATTTTAATTTTGAGAAAACTTTCCTTATTGTAATCATCCACATGTTTTAATAGAGGGATTTTAATTTATAAAAGTTTCCTTTTATAACCAACCATGAAGGGAATTTTTAAAGAGAAATTTTTATTTTAAAAATTTCTGGAAACAAATTAGGAAGTTTTAATTTTGTGTTTAAAATTTTCCTTGCATAGAAGATTTAAAGTGGTCGGCCACATTAATAGAAGAAAAGGAATTTTTTTTTATCAATTAAATTTTCCTTTCTATAGTAAAGAAAATAAGGAAGTTTTTTATTAAAACTTTCCTTATTTGCCAAGACCAAGGAATATAAAAGAAAGGGTAGAGGTGTCTCACCTCATAACAATATACATCTAGGATTCCTCTCTTCTCTTCTTTGTGGTGGTCGACCCTCTCTTCTTCCTCTTCCTCTATTCTTCTTCTTAAGTGGCCGGTGGCATCATCTTCTTGGAGAGATCTTGGTGGCCGGATTTTGCTTGGAGAAGAAGAAGAGATAGGAGACATTGTTTCTTAGCATCCCTTGGAGCTTGGTTGGTGCCAAAAGTTCTTCATCTCTAGAAGACTCTTGGTGGCCGAAACTTGCAAGAAGAAGAAGAAGGAAGCTTGGGTGGACTCTCATCTCGGTAGATCGTCGCACACATGACGTCCGAGATAAGAAGAGGAATACGGCAGAAGATCGTGAGGTCTATAAGCTATAAAAGATATAACTAGTTATTAGTTTCTGCATCATAACTAGTTCATCCTTTTATTTAGATCTTGAAATACCAAACACAAGAGGCTAATGAATCTAAGTTATCAAATTTATGTTTCTTTTGTTTTTCGAACTTGTGATTCGATTGTTCTTTTTGGTTAAACTAGGGTTACTATAAGGAAATTAAATATTGAATTTCGTTGAAATGCTTTGTCTAGGAAGTGGTGGATGCTCTCATACCCAAGAAGGCCTAGTGCCTCGCCATGTTTAACCTGGAAGCCGATCTCTAAAATTAATATTTAATTGAATTTGTAATATGGGTGGATTTGGATCAATAATGTTAAGCATCATTTGCGATCCAAGTCTAAACCACTAAGAACAAATAAGTTAAATTTGGAATCAATAATGTTAAGTTCTGTTTGCTATTCCAAATTTAATTTCTAAAGAACACAATAGGTTGTTAGGAATGGTTCAGGACTTGTACAAAATTTTTGTAAGGGGAATCGGTACGATATTCCAAGTAGCAACCAACACCTTTTTCATCCACTAGTCTTCTTCCTTACCCTCGGATGCTACAAAGCCGAACTTCATTATTAAAAGTAATTCAAAGTCAGTTTTAAAGAATACCTACATTCACTTTTTCTAGCTAGCGAACTCCCTCTCGAACTTCGGTGGGTATATGCTCGGTCCGACCATTAATTCGGTGCTTCGATCGGTGGTTAGTCCTCCTGAAGCGTCCTGACTCTAATACCACTTGTTGGGGCCCGTTGGCTGATTAGAAGGGGGATTGAATAGCCCTGCACAAAATCAAAAACAAACCCTTCTCGGACTTAAAGGAACACTTGCATTAAAAAAAATAAGAAATAAATTAAAAGACTGAGGCTCGGAGGATTTACTTGGTTACAACTGGGGAGGTTGTTAATCCAAGGAAGTGAACGTGCACTAAAGATCTCCTTCAGGCAGAGAAGCCTCGTTACAGCAATGAAGCACAGAAAATGAGAAGCTAAATGGAAACTAAAGCGTGTACAAGTGTTGTTTGCAGGAATGCTTGTTGTTTTTTAGCTTCTGGACCAAGGCTGTATTTATAGCATTGGTTGGGGCGCCTAGAGTGGGATACAATTCTATCCCCGACGCATCGGTCAACGTCCTCATCGAACATGATAAAAATCAGGTTCCGAGCGCTCGGACCCACAAAGTCAATAGGGTTAACTTTTTTGATCCGGGCCCTCTGCTCCGGTGTTGCTCGCCTAGGTCTGAGTCTTCCGCTCTAGCTCCGCTCACTTGGGTGATTTCGGCCATTCAGAATAGAGCTCACCTGAACCCAACTTTCGGCCTTCTCGAGCAACCTTCCGCTCCGGCTTCTCGTCCCTCAGAAATGCTACGTGTCTCCTTCTCGTCCGCCCGCGTACTCTTCCACAGCATCTCGTCCCTCAGACGCACCAAGCCCGTTGGCTCTCTTCCATGCCATCCTTTTCGCTAGCTGCGTCTTTTGCTTGACTTCCTGTGCTCCTAAGCTCCTGTACACTTAGACATAGGGTTAAACACAACAGGACTTAACTTAACTTGTTTGGTCACATCAAAATAACCTTGGGGTACCAACATAAATATTTTATTCCCTTCATGACTTCCATATTGTTGGAATCCCGTGGAAGTTTTGTGTGATCAACCAAATTAAGTTAGGTCTTGTTGTATTTGACCCTTGTATCTAAGTGTGCAGGAGCTTAAGAACACAAGAAGCCGAGCGAAATATGTAGCTAGCGAGAAGGATGGTATGGGAAGGGAGCCGATGAGCTTGGTGCATCCGATGGATGAGGTATTGCGGAGGAGTAGACCGGTGGACGAGAAGGAAGTGTGCGACGTTCTGAAGGATGAGAAGCCGGACCAAAAGCCTGCTCGAGGAGAAGTCGAAAAATGGGTCTGGTGCGCCCTATTTCGGATGGCCGCAATCACCCAGGCAATTGGAGTAGCAAAAGAGTGAAAGGAGGCTAGAATTGCTACTGGAGGCACCTTCTAAGTGAATTATGTTGGTACCCTAAGGTAGTTTTGATGTGATCAACCAAGTCAGGTTATGTTCTGTTGTATTTAACCCTGTGTCTAAGTTGTTGGGACCGAAAAGTAGCTAGAGGGGGGGGGAGGGGTGAATAGCTCGTCGCGTGCTCGTGTGCTTCGCTGCTTGTTTCTTCAAGGATGTGCAGCAGAAATATAAAGAAACAAAAGCATACAACACTAACAAATGGATTTTACTTGGTATCCACCTCACAAGAGGTGACTAGTCTAAGGATCCACGCACACACACACCATCCATTATGAATAACACTCCTTTATGGTAACTACCAAAGGCGGAGAAGCCCTACAACACTCTCAATACAAGAAGAAGGAAAGGGAAACAAAACACAAGCAAAAGCTTACAAGTTATGCAACAAAAACCCTAACCCTAACTTCTTGTTGTTGCCCGCCTCTTGATCTTGGATCACTAGCAAACCTTGCTCCAAGAACTCTTCAAGAACTGGCGGTAGAGTGGAGAAGAAGTGTGGAGAGCTGCTGGAGAGGATCGGAGATGAATCGTAAAGTCTCTGCTGAAGGAAACGCTCGCCTGCAGCTAAATACGACACCAACGGTCGGATCCCGATCGATTGGATTGCTCCCAATCGATCGGGGAGGCTTTGGATCGATCAACCGATCGATCCAGAGTGCCTCTGTGCTCTCTGGAATAGCCTGGATCGATCGGCTGATCGATCCAGGGCTTATCGTACACAAACAGCAGCTCCCAATCGATCCATTGATCTATTGTGACCTCTGGATCGATCCACAGATCGATCCAAAGGGGTTCTGTTCATGGGGACTCACCCGATCGATCAACTGATCGATTGGGCATGATCCAATCGATCGACTGATCGATCCAGATCTACTGGATCGATCGGCTGATCGATCCAGATCTGCTGGATCAATCGACTGATCAATCCAGATCTTGATTTTTGCCCAAAAGTAAGTCCAAAGTCCCCTAAACCAACATCCAGTCAACCATGACTTGTTGGTATATAAAAACTAGCATCCGGTCACCCTTGACCAGCTAGGACTCTCTCACCAAGTGTCTGGTCAATCCCATTGATCCACTTGGACTTTTCTCCTTTTTCCAAGTATCCGGTCAATCCCTTTGACCTACTTGGACTTTCACCAGATGTCTAGTCAACCTTAACCCATCTAGATTTCCCCGTACCTGGCTTCACTCACCAGGACTTCTCTTCTGCCTAGCTTCACTCACTAGGTCTTCTCATCTGCCTGGCTTCACTCACCAGGACTTTCACCTAGCTTCACTCACTAGGGTTTCCTTCTGCCTGGCTTCACTCACCAGGACTTTCACCTAGCTTCACTCACTAGGGTTTCCTTCTGTCTGGCTTCACTCACCAGGACTTTCACCTAACTTCACTCACTAGGATTTCCTTCTGCTTGGCTTCACTCACCAGGACTTTCACCTAGCTTCACTCACTAGGATTTTCAGTCAAGTATCCAGTCAACCTTGACCTACTTGACTCTCCTTCACAATCTCCCCACATGAACAATTGCACATGCAATGTTCATGTGTTGTCTACAAGTATTGTCAAATATCAAAACCAAATCATCAAGACTCGAGCTTGACTCACTTCAAGCCCAGTCAAACAGGTTAACCTTGACCTAGGGAATATTGCACCAACATAAGTGTGCAAGAACTTAGGAGTACAGGACATTGAGCAAAAGATGCAGCTAACGAGAAAGATGTCACAGGAGAGAGCCGACGAGCTCAGTGTGTTTGAGGGATGAGGTGCTACGGAAGAGTATGCGGGTAGACGAGGAGGCGCGTGACATTTCCGAGGGACGAGAAGCTGCAGCCGAAGGTTGCTCAGAAGGTCGGAAGTTGGATTTGGGTGAGCCCTATTTCGGATGGCCAAAATTACCCAAGTGAGAAGAGCCAGAGCGGAAGACCTGGACCGAGGCGAGCAGAACTGAAGAAGAAGGCCTAGACCAAAAGTCAGCAAAAGGCCGATTTCTGGTGGTCGGGGCACTCAGAACCCGATTGTTATCCAGTTCAATGTGGCATTTGAATGTTGCATTGGGGATAGATTTTTATCCCATTCCAGGCATTTGGGACCCTTCCAAGTACCCCGAGCAGGGCTATATAAGCAGTCCTACTCCCAGAAGCTAAGAAGAAGAAGAAATACTCAAGCAACACTTGTAGACGCTTTCATTTCTGTTCAGCTTCATCGTTTCTGTGCTTTCATTGCTATAAAGAGGCTTCTCCGCCTGAAAGAGAAATTAGTGTTTTACTTCATTGGATTAACAACCTCTCCGATTATAACCAAGTAAACCTGTGTGCTTCTGTCTTTTAGTCTTTTGTATTTCTTATATGCAAGTGTTTGATTTATAAAGCTGTAAATCCGAGAAAGGTTTTTTGTTTGCTTGATTTGTGCAGGGGCTATTCACCCCTCTCTAGTCGGTCGCTAAAGGTCCTAACAAGTGATATCAGAGCGGGTTCACTTCAGGAGGACTAACGGTCGAACGAAGCATAGGAGATGGCCGGATCGAGCATCCACCCACCGAAGTTCGAGGGGGAATTCGTGAGATGGAAAAATAAAATGGAGGTATTATGTAAAATTGATTTTGAATTGCTTTTAATAATGAAATTCGGTTTTATAGCACCTGAAGGTAAGGAAGAATATCAGTGGATGAAGAAGGAGCAGGCCGACTTTGTGGCAAACGACAAAGTAGAGTTCCATCTGCTGAGCGTCCTACCGCCATAAGAAGTCAACCAGATCGGCCCCTACAACTCAGCAAAGGAGCTTTGGGAGAAGTTCCTTGAGCTACACGAAAGGACGTCCGAAGCCAAGCTCGTGAGACAGGATTTGATAAGGAACTAGCTGAGTAACATAAAATTGGAAGCAGAAGAAACTGTTACACATTTTCACTCGAGAATAAAGGAACTAATTACTAAACAAAGTTTAAGTGAAAATATATAATAACAATTATTTAGGAAATCATGAAATTTTAAATTTCGACAAAATCTGGACTTTAATAAGGTATAAACAAATTTTGAAAAATATTTGTAAGCGTTGAAAAATTCTAAAAATTTTAATAGGAATTGAACAAACATATATAAAGCAGATATAAAATTTTACACAAAGGAGTTAATTTAAGCAAAAAATAAATTCCAAAAAAACTTTAATTTTAAAAACTACCTTTTTGGGTAATTAACAAATATTTTTAGATTGAGCCCAAATTTTTTTTTTTTATAACAGTTAACTATTTAACAGTTAGTCTATTAAATATTTATTTCAATAATGGGCTTTCAGGCTGTGGTGAGACATTAGACCTTCTTGGATATTGGAACAATAACCACTTCTAGATAAAACCTTATATATATATATATATATAAAATTTATTCTAAGCAGAATTTGGGAACCCAATATAGGTTTCTTCCTGGATTGATTAAGTATCTTTTAGGAACATATTTTGGTGATAACTTTTTAATTTGACCCTTATGATATCTAAAATACCAGTTAAGCTTTCGATGATATTTGTAATTTTCTTCTGGAGCATGTAAGAATTTAAGCATGAATTATCTTTTTCTAGTCATTCTATTTTATCTTTTAATTTATCATTTTTAAATTTCAATTTGTCAAAGTCTTCCAGACTGCATGCATTTATTAATGTCAATTTTGACTTTACATTCCCCCTTTCTAAATCCATCATATTTTTAGAAAATATTTTAATGAATTCAAATAATTTCTCAGGAGGTCGGGAACGTAACTTACTTACCGTTACGATTTCGTTGTCTGATACTCCCCCTTCATTGATGCTTTCTTCCGAAGACTCTTCCCATTCATCAATGCTTATCTCGGATGAGATTTCTTTTTCTTTAGGTAGGTATTCAGCTATAAATATTGTTTCGATAATTTCCTTGGCCTTGAGTTCTTCGGACGATGACTCGGTGTCCATCGAGGAGTTAGATTCGGCTTCTTTTAGTTCTTTATAGAGCTTCAAGAACTTTTCTTAAAGTTTTTTTGTACTTTTGTAGTTGCCGATTCTGTCGAGTTCCTCAACCGGTAGTACACTTATAATGTGAAATTCAGCCTTACCGTTTGCCATAAATTTGTCATGCTACTTTCTGGTCCAGAGGTGTTCTTTGAGTTCTTCTCCATTCGTGTTCTTTAGTTCTTCAAAACTATATTTCATTATTAATAAAATATTAAAATCTGTCTTAAAGAATACCTCCATTTGTCACTTCCAAAACGCGAATTCCCCCTCAAACACTGGTGGGTGGATGCTAGGTTCGACCATCATATTTGTACTTTAGTCGACGGTTAGTCTTTCTGAAGTGGTTAAGCTTTGATATCAATTGTTGGTGCAGTGAAACCGACAAGAGGGGGTGAATTGCTTGTAAAATAAAAGCAACCCCTTTCTTCTTTTTTTGACTTAGATTAGTAGCATAAGTTAATTAATAGAAAATAATTGACATAAAGAAATAACAACTTAAAAGAGTAGGTAAAAGGCCAGGATTTACTTAGTTACAACCTAGATGGTTGTTAATCCAAGGCAGATGAAAGTTCATTAAAATTCTCCTTCATTGAAGGCAGAGAAGCTTTCACACATGTTGACAGCTCAGAAATGACTAGGAAAGTTAATACATAAGTTGTTGTTCAGTTGTACATTCTTTCCTACATCTAGGGGTCTTTTTATAGCCCTTAGAAAATCCTATCCGAGGCTGAAAGGCACCTCTAACAAGGTGAAAGGTACCTCTAGTGAGGCAAGCGAAGATAAAATTTTTTCTTCGCTAACAGTTAATTCTACCCAGTCTAAGGTGCCCTCAAAGGGTTGAAGGCGCATTCCATGGGTGGTTGAAGGTGCCTTCAACCCTGTTGAAGGAGCCTTCCCACAGTAAGGCATGGAGGCGCCCCAAACCACATTGAGGGCGCCTCCAACAGCTCTGCAGCTCCCCGTTTGCTCTTCTACTACTTTGATCGCCTGAGTGATATCGTCCATTCGAAATTGGGCTCATCCGGATCCATCTTCCAGCCTTCTCCTCGAGCAAGCTTCCACTCCTATTTTTCGTCTCTCGAAAATGTCGTGCGCTCCCTTCTCATCCGCCAGCGTACTCTTCCGCAGCACCTCATCCCTCGGACACACCGAGCCCGTCGACTCTATCTCATGTTGTCCTTCTCGCTAGCTGTGTCTTTCGCTTAACTTTCTATGCTCCTAAGTTTCTACACACTTAGACGCAGGGTATCAAAATATAACAGGACCTAACCTGATTTGGTTGATTACATCAAAACTATCACGGGGTACAAGATGCCCCTCCTTTAAATTAGATTGAAGAGAAAAGTAGAATAAAGTCTGATTAAGTATATGAGAAAAGAAAAACCCAGTTTCCATCATGTATCTTTTTAAAAATAAGGATGAAACTATAGAGAAATTTATTCTCTATAAGAATGAGGTTAAAACTAACTTAATAAAAAAATTAAGGTGGTTTGAAGTAACTGAAGTGGTGAATATATTTACCATTGGTTGAGTTGTGTGCTGAGCATGTGATCAAATACGAAACAACAACTCCTTATACTCCTCTGTAAAATGGAGTTGCTAAGCGAAAGAATCAAACTCTAAAGGAGATAATGAATGTTCTTGTATTGAGCTTTGAACTACTAGAGTTTATGTGGGGGGAGGGGGGAAGCTGTGTTAATAGTTAATTACTTTTTAAATAAGGTATCTCGAAAGAAAATAGATAAGAGCCTTATAAGTTGTGGAATATAAGACAATTGTCCCACAAATATTTACAAATATGGGAGTGTCTTACCAAAGTTTTGTTACCTAATCCGAAAATGATTAACATAAGACCAAAAAATATTGATTGCATATTTATTGAATATACACATAATAGAAGTATGTATCATTTTTTTTATTTATGAGTTACAAATATCGGATATATACAAGAATTTGATAGAATCGAGAAATGTCTCATTTTTCGGGCATGTGTTTTTGTATAAGACCCAAGAGGAAGTTAGCTCCTCTAAATGGGCATATAAAATACAAGAAAAAGAAGATGATGATGATGAACCAGTTGGGGTTAAGCTTAGACAAAGTAAAATTGCTCAGGTGGAAAAATCTTATGGAATGGATTTTATCACTTTCATGTTGGAAAGTGAGCCTCATGGTACTTAGAAGAGTAAGCTCTTATGCTGGATCTCACTAGAAAAAGGTAATTGCATCTGAGATAGACTCTATCTTGCAAAATCATATATAGAAACTTGTGGATCTTTCTCAAGGAACCAAACCACTTGGTGTAAGTGGATCTTCAAGAAGAAAATGAAATCAGATGATATAATTGATTAGTCCAAGGCCAAATTGGTAATTAAAGGATACCGACAATAAGAATACCTTGATTACTTTGATATGTATTCTCTGGTATAGGGAATAACTTCCATTAGAGTATTGTTGACTATTGTCATTCTTTGAAATCTAAAAATACATCAGATGAACATAAAGGCAGTCTTTCTAAATGGGAATTTAGAAGAGGAAATTTACATGGAATAACCTGAATTCTGTGCAAGGATAAAAAAAATAAGGTTTATAGATTAGTGAAGTCATTATACAGCTTAAAGCAAATATCAAAGCAGTGATATGAGAAATTTAACCATGCCATGAAGGAAAATGGATTTAAGATCAATGAATATGATAAATATGTTTACATGAAAGTCACAGAGAATAACTATGTTACCTTGTGCCTATATGTAGATAAGATACTTATCATTGGAAGTAATGATAAGATAATCAAATCTACTAAAGATATGTTGAACTCAAGATTTGACATGAAAGACATGAGTGTAGCTGATGTGATTCTAGAAATTAAAATTTTTAGAATAGTAAAAGAACTTGTTCTTAGTCAGTTCTATTATGTGGATAAAATTCTTGAGAAATTCAACAAGTGTAATACTATATTGGCACAAATGCTAATAGATACTTATCAACATCTATCGAAGAATCGAGGAGAAAGTATCTCTCAGATAAAGTACTCCCGAGTGATTGAAAGTATGATGTATATGATGCGTTATACATGACCAGACTTAACCTATGTAACAAATAAATTGAGTAGATACACGAGTAATCCAGTGTTGGGCATTGGAAAGGTATAACAAGAGTATGAAGTACTTAAGATATACTCGTGAATATGGACTACACTATACGAGATATTCTACTATGATCGAAAGATACAGTGATATAAATTGGATATCTGACGTTAAAGACTCGAAGTCTACTAATGGATATGTATTCACTTTGGGAAGTGCAACTATTTCATGAAAATCTTCTAAGTAAACTGTAATAATCATATCCACAATGGAATATGATTTTGTAACTCTCAACAAATATGGTGAAGAGACTGAATGACTATAGTAATTCTTAAAAGATATTCTGAGATAGCCAAAACTAGTGCCAATAATTTTCATACATTGCGATAGTCAATTAGCAATTGATCGGGTACATAACCATCTGCATAATAGTAAGTTTATATATATATATTGTAGACATAATATCATTAGACAACTACTCTCAATGGAAGTTATCATTGTTGACTATGTGAAGTTAAAGGATAACCTAGTAAATCCGTTAATCAAATAATTATACAGAGAATTAATTACAAGCTCATCATGAGGGATAGGCTTGATGCCGATGAGAAATGTTGGTGCAAAGGAAACTCTACCTATGCAGACTAGAGATCCCAAGAATTATGTTCAAATGAATAATTTAATTGTACTGATAAAGTTGCTTACTTTGGGAATGACCTAATTGATCAGTGAAGGATGGAGGTTAAAACATATAACTTTTAATGACCTAGTTGAGTAATATCGAATACTCTTGAGAGATCACCTATGTGAAAAAGAAGTGGGACCGCTTCGAAGTGAATTAAAGACACAATTTTTATTACTTCTCACAGAATCAGGCATGTTCATGGCAAGAATGAACATAGTAATGAGAATTGAGTGTATCAAAGAGGGTCCTGGATAATATATGTCAATGCTTACATAGACGGCAGAACAGTTCAAGGGCATTGTGTCTATTGTTAGCCAGTAAGCAAATAGATCTTTACAAGGGAATATTCAAAGAATAAAACCTACTTGTCCTACACTAGACTCAATTGTTGAATACTGTCACATATCTTATTTCCATTCATGTGGGATATTGTTGGATACATATGAATGGAAAAGAGGTGGAGAGGAAAGATGCTCTATTATGAATGAGGCTGTACTCCCACATTGGGAGTTTCAAAGTATATTGGTTGATTTATATTATTTCACAAGCATTGTAGTTGTGAACAAATGCATGAAGAAAGACTCTCTCTATAGGGGGGTAAATCCAAGACTCATATTGCATTAAACTAAGTTGATTTGTATACGAGTATGCAGCGGCCCCCCTAGAGTCTAAGCTCCTATATAAGGAGGTTGTGATCAAGAGTAGAAGAGAGCTAATAGCAAAAAAATTTCTCCACCTTCGTTCCCCCAAATCTTCTCTCCATTGTGCATTTCCGCTTGGTGGTTTACCAGTGATAGCAATTGGGACTTTCTCAGTTCTCTATAAACATCTAATGCTTGGTTGTGTACGTGATTCTGTCATTATATCCTAGAAAACAAGCGTCCATCATAACTTTAAAGCACAGTCGGAGAAGGATGAATATATTTTAAGGAAACTATTTGAAAGCAGACCTTGGTATCTTCTTTTTCTACAACTTAGACTCTGCAGTCGGGAGTATGCACTCAAACTCAGAAGTCTACACTCGAGAGTTGGGAGTCTACTTGGGAGTTGGGAGTCTGCACTCCGACTCAGGAGTCTACACTCGGGAGTCAGGAGTTTGCAGTCAGGAGTCTGCAACTCGAACTCTGCAGTCGGGAGTCTACAGTCGAGAGTCGGGAGTTTCAACTTGGACTCTACAATCAAGAGTCTTGCACTCGGAAGTCGGCACTCTAGCATACAAAGTACCCAATTTTCTAACCAACTCAATAATCTCAAGCAACTCTTCCTTCCCTATTTAGCAGTCTAAAATTATTAGTTCAAATCAACTGAATAAATATGTCTAATTTAATCAATAATTTTAATTCCGACTATTTATCCTTTCTCTCCGACAAGATTGTCCAATAAATTCCTGTATATCCTCCTATGGTTCCCCTTTTGTGATTTTCCTTATCCAACGTCTATATATCTTTCACTTTTTAACTCAAACTCCCGAACATTCCACATAAACTTTTAAAAAGTACATTTTGTGTGTAAGTGATTAAACATTGTTAGCTCAAATTCAATTTTTCTTCGTCATCTAACTTTAAAGCATCTGAATGCTCCACTTCAAATTCATAAAAAGTCCCCCATATATAGAAATATACAGTAAAAATAATATACTTCAGGTCAAAGCCCTTTGAAACTATTTCAAGTGAAAAATAGCATCAATAAATTACCACAATGCATCATGTAAGTACCGTTTATCACGTGCATTGCACATGATCTGAAGCCATCACATGCTTCACATGTAAAGCACATGCAACCCGCGCATGTAGAACAAAAACTCCCCATAAATAGCTCTTTTTTTTTCTTGTGCATATTTTGAAAACACATTCAACCCGTTGGAGTTGATTAATGCACAATTTTGAAAATATATTGTAATAACTGTAATAGAATTAATTATGTTAAAATAGTAATATTTAATTACACTAATAAACGACGAGTATGTAATAAACTTTAATAATAGTAAAGGGTTAAGAAATTGTGTATCTCCGGTCGAAGCGTCGGACGTGCCGACTATCTTTAGAGAATTGATTGTCGCCCACGGTGCAAAGGCTCCCCGGCAAAATCCTCCCAAGATCCGACAACCGCTCGCGTCGCTCGTAGGTGCACTCCAAAACGAGCGCCGCACTCGGACTCAACCTCAAATCGCAAACCAAGCCTCAGAACACAGAACAAGGGGAGAGAAGAAGCAGAAGTAATGCTTTGCTTCGGTGTGTTTTAGAAGGAATGGAGGAAGTGTATTTATACACTTCGAAACAATGCAGAGGAAGGGACGCACTTCCTCTTCTCACGCGCGGATGCGTTGTATCGCATCCTCATACGACGCGGAGCGCGCGCGGATGCGTTGTATCGACGCGGAGCGCTGCTTCGCTTCCTCACGCGGACCAGAAACGAGACCAAACCAGAAACCAAACTGGTTTGGTTCAGACTGAACCAAACTAGTTTGGTTCAGACTGAACCAAACCAGCAAAAACAGACCGGGCCGCCCGTGAGCGCAAGGCCCACGGGCTGGGGATTTGCACCCCCCCTTGCGCGCGTTAATCGCGCACGTGACGCCCGGTTTATGGATTTCCGGCTCGAACCCCCCAAATCCACTCGATTTGGGCTTGGCCCGCGCATGCGTGTAGGTCTTCTTATTATTGCTAAGCAAGGATGGAAGGGCTTCATATATAAGCCCTTCCAAGCTTCTCCACTTAGCAATGTGGGACTAAAAAATACTACAAAAATTACTTTGAATTTAAAACAAAACTCAACAATCCCCCACAAATTCAAAGCAATTTTTTTTTTTTAGTCAAAAACAAAGATATGTTCTGAGGCTTGGTTGCAATGAGCTTTCAGTGAAAATATCTTCCGGTTTGAATTTTCACCTAAGTACACCAATCTTATTCACATAGGTTTGAAGAGAATAGAGTCTTGATCTTAAACCTTTTATATGTGAAGATCAATTGGTAACAACTCATCACAGGCGACGGTTGAATCCTTCTGGGTTGGTGCATTACGGCCATGCCATCGAATCTTGTTTCATAAGTGCTAAGGAGAGTTGCCTAGACCCCCCACACTGCGGCCTCACAGTTACACTTACATAGGTGAGTTCTCCAAGGATGTACTGCAAGCATCCTGTCATTAAGACCTTGAACTCATTAAGAGCTATTAAGCTCATCCTTACTAGCAGTCAAGCATCTATCCAGGGAAGAGACTATGAGATTACATCTCAATTAATTTGATGCTTACGTTTCACCCTTATAGCTTGTTTGTACCATATTGAACCTACTTTTTGGGATCTCCAATCAGATAGGTTGGGTTGCCGCTATAGATGAAACCAGGACAGGCCTCAGTCCCATTCCCTTACTGGATCTCTTGATTTTCTCATAATCAAGTCCTTTAGTGAGTGGGTCAGCAATATTGTCTTTTGAACTTACAAAGTCCAATGACACCACTCCAAGAGACACTAGCTCACGAATAGACTTTAATCTTATTCGTACATGTCTCTTCTGTTTCTGGTTATACTTGGAGCTTCTAATCTGAGCTATTGTTGTTTGATTATCACAGTGTACTGAAATAGAAGGTATTGGCTTCATCATCAAGGGAATTTCAGAAAGAAGACCCTTAAGCCAATCAGCTTCAGTTACTGTGGTATCCAAAGCACACAATTCTGCCTCAGATGTAGACCGGGTTATAATCGTCTGTTTAACAGACCTCCAAGCAACTGCACCGCCTCCAAGTGTAAAGACATAACCAGTAACGCCTTTACACTCAGCAGTGTCAGCTATCCAACTGGCATCACTATATCCCTCCAGGACTGCAGGAAATCTCCCATACCACAAGCCCAAGGATATAGTGCCTTTCAGATATCTGAGTACTCTATCTAATGCATCCCAATGCGTTCTGTCCAGACAGCTGGTAAACCTACTCAATTTCGATATAGCAAAAGAAATATCAGGTCTAGAACAATTAGCTAAATACATTAGACTACCTATTATTTGTGAGTATCTTAATTGAGACACTGTCACACCACTATTATTCTTGTGGAGAGTTTTTGAAGGGTCATATGGTGTGACAACAGATTTAACTTGGCTATAGCCATATTTCTCTAATACTCTCTCAACATAGAGTGACTGAGAAATTGCTATTCCATCAGTTGATCGAGTCAACTTTAGCCCTAAAATTATATCAGCACAACCCATATCCTTCATATCAAACTTACCACTTAAGAGGGTCTTAGTCTCATTTATAATAGAAAGGTTAGTTCCAAACAGTAGAATATCATCTACATATAAGCATAGGATAATACAATTATCACCTTTCATTTTAGCATATACACATTTATCAGAGTCATTCACTTCAAAGCAAATGATAGCATAGCTTTATCAAATTTTTCGTGTCACTGCTTTGGGGCTTGCTTCAAACCATAAAGAGATTTGACTAACCTAGAAACTTTGTTCTCATTTCCAGAAAATACATATCCCTCAGGCTGATCCATATATATCTCTTCTTCAAGATCTCCATTAAGGAATGTCGTTTTAACATCCATTTGATGGATCTCAAGATGATATATGGACGCCAATGCTATTAATACTCGGATTGTAGTAATTCTTGTAACAGGAGAATAAGTGTCAAAATAATCAATCCCTTCTTTTCTGTTTGAATCCCTTAGCAACTAGGCGGGCTTTGAATTTATCTACTGACCCATCAGGTTTTAGTTTTCTTTTAAACACCCATTTACATCCTATAGTGTTACACCCAGGAGGTAAATCTACTAACTCCCAAGTAGCATTAGAGATAATAGAGTCCATTTCACTTTTAATGACCTCTTTCCAGTACTTAGGTTCAGGAGAAGCCATAGCATCTCTATATGTCACAGGGTCACCTTCTATATTATAGGTGATAAAGTCCTGACCTAAATCCGTAGACACACGTTGCCTCTTGCTCCTTCTCGGTTCTGTACACTCACTAGATTCATCTAGTCTAGAGTGACTTGAGGAAGGTGTACCCACTACGGATAATGGGACCTCTACAGAAGAAGGCTCATTTCTAGTAGGAATACTAGATTGAGGTGTTCTCGTCTTCATAGGAAATATATCCTCAAAAAATGTAGCATCGCGAAGTTCTACAATAGTATTTGCATCTATTCCAGGAATTTCTGATTTAATAATCAGGAACCTATATGCAATACTATTTTGAGCATAATCCAAGAAGATACCATCTACGGTCTTTGGACCAAGTTTTTTCCTTATGTGTTCAGGTACTAGTACCTTTGCAAGGCACCCCCACACTTTAAGGTATTTCAAACTTGTCCTTCGGCCTTTCCAAAGCTCATATGGGGTTTTATCCCTTGACTTCATTGGGACTCTATTTAGCACATGACATGCAATGTATAGAGCCTCCCCCCACATAAAGTTGGGTAATCCAGAACTGCCTAACATGGAATTAATCATATCTTCAAGGGTTCGATTTTTTCGTTCTGCTATACCGTTGGATTGAGGACTATATGGAGCAGTTACCTCATGGATTATACCTGTATCTTGAGAAAATTTTTGAAACAGGTTCGAGGTAAATTCTTCACCCCTATCAGACCTTAACCTCTTAATAGTTTTATCGGTTTGATTCTCAGCTTCAGATTTAAAGTTCATAAATTTATCTATAGCTTCATCCTTGGTTTTTAGCAAATAAACATAACAATAACAAGAGTGATCATCAATGAAGGTAATGAAATACCTTTTATGATCTCTCGTTATTACACCGTTAAACTCACAACAGTCAGTATGAATCAATTCTAAAATATCAGAATTTCTATCAACTGATTTGAAGGGTTTACGGGTTTGTTTATATTGCACACAAATTTCACATTTTTTCTTATCATTTATAGCATGCTTAGGGATCATGTCAAGATTCATCATCCTTTTTACGGTATTAAAATTGACATGTCCTAATCTGTCATGCCACAGATCATAAGACTCAATGTTATATGAACAACCAATATCAGAAGTTTTATTTAAAGTAGCATTTTCTACATTGAGTTTAAATAAACCTTCATTAAGGTAACCTTTTCCAATAAAGGTTCCTAAATGTAATATTACAACTTTATTACATTTAAAGTTCAACTCATAACCAGCACGGACTAACTTTGATCCGCTAATCAAATTTCGACGGACCGCTGGAACATGATGCACCTCATGCAGTGATAGGATTTTTCCAGAGGTGAACCTCAGGTCAATTTGTCCTATCCCAAACACCCTGACTGCAGAATGGTTCCCCATGGTCACGGAAGTGCCTTCAATTATCTGATAAGTAAGGAAGGCAGAGCGATCAGCACAACAGTGTACATTAGCACCTGTATCAACTAACCATTCATTGGGTTGATAGATCAAGTTTAGTTCGGGTTTGAATGTAACAAACCTATCGCTGGTGTCGTCACTAGCAGTCACGACATTTACTTGTGCCTTAGTGTTGGACGTGTTGCTTTGGTTTTTCTCCTTGTCCTTTCGCTTAGGGCAGAATTTGGCATAATGTCCAACCTGTCCACATGCCCAGCAAGGCTTAGGTTTGGTTCCAGTTTTCTTTTGAACCTTTGGGTTGGGTTTCATCTTGTTTTTCATTTTCTGGTTTTTGAATTTCCTCTTGTCAGATGAGACTACTACATTTGCTTTTGGAATAAAATTCATAGGCATTCTTGTATCATCATTTTTATGTTGCTTCCGATGTTCTTCTTCGATATTTAAGGCAATCATCAAATCTTCGAGAGAGATTTTACCTCTCCGATGTTTAAGAGTCATGCCAAAATCTTCCCAACTCGGAGGCAATTTTTCGATGATAGACAAGACCTGAAATTTTTCAGGTAATGACATATCTCCTTCAGTAAGACCATGAATTTGAACTTGGAATTCATGTGTCTGCTCAACCACAGATTTGCCTTCAACCATTTTGAAGTTCAGGAATTTTGCCACAGTATATTTTTCTAAACCAGAATCTTCGGAGTTGTATTTTTTATCCAAAGATTTCCACAGCTCTTTAGCTGAAGAGGTTGAGCAGTATACATCAAATAGTGCATCTGAGAGGGCGGACAGGATTCTCCCATGGCAGAGATAATCCCTTTGCTTAAACCTCTCTAAGGTAGCACTACGGGCAGGTTCCTCTTCATTAGGTGAAGGATGGTCTATTTCTATAACGGAGAATAGCCCTAGCGTAGTAAGCCAAAATTTCATTCGTTGTTGCCAACGTCTGAAGTTTTGCCCGAAAAATTTTTCGGGTCGGGCACTAGCCTCATCAGACCCCGTTACCCTATCGTTCATTATGTTTATTGATGCTACAATCAATTCTCTAAAAATTGTAATAACTGTAATAGAACTAATTATGCTAAAACAGTAATATTTAATTGCACTAATAAACGACGAGCATGCAATAAACTTTAATAACAGTAAAGGGTTAAGAAATTGTGTATTTCCGGTCGAAGCGTCGGACGTGCCGATGTCTTTAGAGAATTGGTTGCCGCCCACGATGCAAAGGTGAGCGCAAGGCCCACGGGCTGGGGATTTGCACCCCCCCTGCGCGCGTTAATCGTGCACGTGACGCCCGATTTATGGATTTCCGGCTCGAACCCCCAAATCCACTCGATTTGGGCTTGGCCCGCGCATGCACATAGGTCTTCTTATTATTACTAAGCAAGGATGGAAGGGCTTCATATATAAGTCCTTCCAAACTTCTCCACTTAGCAATGTGAAACTAAAAAACACTACAAAAATTACTTTAAATTTAAAACAAAACTCAACACATATTTCATGTGGCATCTCATTACTTTCACGTCAATATATTTCGATCTATTCATATTTACAGTAGCCACAATTACAATTACGTACAATTTCATCCCCGCTGGCTAGCTTTTTGAGCGTGTACGTATATTTTTCGTGCTTATTTTATTCATGTTTCTCTCGTGCAAATTGACTTTCTTTTTTGTTTTTTTTGCCTCTGTATTCTTGTGTGGCAAGAAGAATACAGAGGCAAACAAAAAAAAAAAAAACAAGAGTCAATTTGTATTCTTCTTGCCGCACAAGAATACAGGTGTGGTAAAAATCAATGATTCGTTCGTCCTCATATCCATCCTTAAATTAATAAATTATAAATAATTATTAATTATTAGTATAAGTGGTTAGGTATAAAGAAAAGTATACTTAGACGCACCACCATTAGCGTTCTATGTGAATTGTCTAAGTAAACAGTGAATAATTCATTTCTAGATAATATGAAAAAGATAAATTATAGATAATTACAAATAAATAATAATTAGTATAAATAGTCAAGATATATAAATAAATATATAATAATATTTTATGTTTCAATTATCGTACTGTCGTTAGGGGTAATTTTTCTCTATATTCTTAAAAGAATATTCGAGTTGTTCGTTACGTTAATATTTTAATTAATTAATCTGATTCGTCGTCATTCGTGCTTGAAGGAGTTGTGTTGTTCTCAAGAGTTACGTATCGATTTCCTCCTCCTGTTGTAGTAGATGCTTGCCAATTCAAAAATCATAGAATTAGAAAAGTTATTATGACTAGTAAAACTACTGTGCAGGAATTTGAAAGGCATTTGGTGAAGTATTCATCGTCCAATACCCATGCAACACCTGGCTTTCAATGTAATAAAAAAAAAAGGCAGGAAGATGGAAAATGGTTTTGGCTTCCCTTTCTCCAATATTATATATTTTAACAAGTTAAAGGAAGTGATGGGAGTTGAGAAAGGCAGAGAGCGAAGGAAAACGTGGAAGTACATGTTTTCGACCTGTATATAATTATATATTGGTCACTACAAATAAATAACAAGAAACATATAATTTACAAAAACTACAGACCTAATTAAGTTCGTCAAGGATCATTGATCATGCATGCATTCATGCAGGTCGACGTTTTGGCACATATTTGAGATTTAAATCTCGATAGAGTCGAGGTAATACATGCTTTTCTTTTATGTTAGTCATTATTTCAAAAATTAATAGTCACCCGTTATTTATCTCTTTTGTGTTGGCCCCGAGATGGATTGACGGGGACACTAAAAACGCTGAGGACGAACGTATTCGTCTTTTGTCACCATTCATATAAATTGACGGGACTGATAAGATTCCAATGTCCGGACATTTGCAAATTTGCACCGTTCATCCCTTCGGGTCTGCCCTTGGTTCTTATCTCAGCAAAATGACTGATCAATTTCTAGAATTGCTTCAAACAGACAGCTGCTAGATATGTGCATACACATGGATCTTGTATCGCTTGGAAATTAGTTACAAAAGTTCTCCGATCACTGAAAATCATATGCAAAATAATTTTCTTAATAATTGTAAATGAATAATAGCATTTGTTGTTAAAAAATTATAGCAAAATTTTCCGATATGATTCAAGCTATCTCTTAAATAATAACAATAAAGATTAAGACAATAGTAGTGATGGTGTCCTTTTCGTTTGTTCGGGCTCTGACTCTCCCCAAAGCTATGATCATCTTCTGAAAGATCGAGATCTAGTGGCTTGAGATGTAAAGAACGTTAAACTTGGTTAGTTCTTCTAGCGTGGTCATTCCGATGCACAAGTCGGTATCAAATGTGTTGATGCAATCGACCTCAGTCAAAGTTGATCAAGCTCGGGTTGGCTCGAGTTTGAATTTTGATGTTTGATCAATATATTAGTAGGATGTCATGTAAGTTAAGATTGATCAGATAGTAAAGAAGTCAAGTAGATAAAGGTTGACCGAATACTTGATGATGTTAGAAGCCCAACAAGAGTTGGCATGAAAAGTCAAGTATATCAATATTAACCGGATACTTGATTAGAATATTGGAAGTCAAACAAGAAGTTTGTTAGGACCACAATCAAAGTCCTACATTAAAAATACATGAAAAAGATCATGAGTTTAAAAGATAGAAGATATCTCCATTAGTATGAGGTCTTTTGAGTCAAATTTAAAAATAAATTTATGAGAACTTAGACTCAAGTGAACAATATTATACTATTGTGGAGATATATAAATTCTTTTGGTTCTAACAAAGTTGGCAAGAGTAAAGCCCAAATGAGTGAACATTGACCAGACACTTGGTGATCGAAGATGGTGGAAGTCTCAGTGGATCATGGAGGACCAAACACTTGGCACAGATGAGAAGTCTAAGTGGGTCACAAAGGACCGGACACTTAGCACGAAAGAGAAGTCCAAGTGGAACACGGAAAATCAAACACTTGGTATGATTAGGAAAGTTCAAGTGAGTCAAGGTTGATCGGACATTTGGTAATCAGAAGTCTAATGACAAGTTGGCAAGAGAAAAGTCCAAGTAGATCACGGAAGACTGAACACTTGACATGGATATGGAAGTCCTAGTAGATCAAAGTTGGTCGGATGTTTGGCATGAGATGCGAAGACCCAATAAGTCAAGGTTGATCTAGCAGGTCATGAATTACTAGATATTGGACAGAGAGAGTCCTATTAGGTTAAGGTCAATTGAATACTAGGCAAGATGTGAATTTAGCCTTGAAAAGGTTGAAATTAGGGTAAGTAATCCACCAACTGATTGGCAAACCCTAAACCTGAAATTTTGAGTTTGCTGCTTGAGAAATCAATTGGTTAGGGCAATCGATGGGAGCAAATGATTGGGGCAATCGATTGGTAGCTTATTTCGAACAGACAAAATATTCCCAAATCGATTGGCGACTAGCAATTGATTGAGGCAATCGATTAACAAAAGGTGGTCAATGTACATAACATTGTGGAATCGATTAGAGCAATATTAGTTCGAATAGCATCCTTATAAAGCGGATTTCGAGAAGGTCTCTCACTACTGGTTCTTGGATGTTTAAGGATGAAGTGTTGTTCCATTTTCAAACTAACAAGAGACATTCCAAAGCTACCAACAACGATCATAGTGAAGTTCTCATCTTCTAAAGTTGTTTTGCTTTCATTTGTAAGTTGTATTCACTACAAGAAAAAAGCCTAACAACAACGGTTTTTCATCGTTGTCGTAACCCCTTTAGAACTGTTGTTAAATGTCGTGTTGTTAAAAAGGGTGTCCAAAGACAACAGTTTTTAACCGTTATCTTTGAAGGCAAAGACAACATTTTTACAACGGTGAAAAACTATTGTCTTTTCCTTCAAAGATAACAGTTTTTCACCATTGTCTTTAAGCGTCTACCTTTAATAGCAGAGTCTTCAACAACAGTTTTAAACTATCTATGACAACGGTGAAAAATCGTTGTCTTTTTTAGATAAAAAATTAAAAAAAATTAATACACAATTTTCCAATATTATAAATCATTCAAAATACTAAATTTCAAAATAAAATTTAATATACAATTTTCTAACATTCAAAAATAATATCTATAACATTCTGAAGAAATTTCATAAGCAACCAACAAAATGATAACACTATTAAAACAAAGGTAGAACAATATAACACGAGATTTTCTACTTAGATGTCCGTGAAGAGGAGGGACTGCAACTCCTAGTGCTCCTTAATTTGTCAAAGTCTCTCCATTTTTTTTAGCTTGGCATTCTTCCCAGTACTCTTGAGGACACCTATTCGAATAAAGATATATATTACAAATTAGAAACTAAACTGTACGCGTGAATCTAATTGCACTGCATAAATGTTACATAACCATAAAAATCATTTGATCTAGTCATCTAACAGAAGTGCAAAAAGCGTTATCTATGTAACATAAATGGTAACCTCTTGAAACAATATGGTGGCTCTTAAAGTCATGAACACGTTAAGGTTTTCACCAACTATAGTAGGAATGGCCTGAAACAACATAAATATGTTTTTATTTGATTGTATAGTAGGAAGAAAACATTAAGATTTATACTGCTGCTGCAGTAGAAAATCATATTGCTACTCAGTGTTCAAGCCTATCTATCGCAACCATCAATAAAAACATCAATCAATATAAGGCGCACAAAATTTGATCTCTTGCATCAAGTTGGTAGATCATACCTCAAAGTCTTTACGAATGATTTTGTCCATGTTGCAAAGGGTTAGGATCTTGAATCTGGTTCTCCAAGTCTTGTTGCCTTGTGTCATCTCCATCTTCAACTCCAGCAAGGTTTCTGGCTTCATTCTGCTGCTGACTCTGATTAAGTTGGACCGAGCGCAAAGTTCTCCTAGCCCTCCATCTTAAATACTCAATGAGAAAAAAGTTCATACTGATTGAAATACCAAACCTAGTAAATGAGGAAAGTAAAATGGAGAACACAGGGCTTACTCCTAGCTGCAGAATCAACAAGGGGATTTTCAACTTCTGTATTAAAAATTAAACAAAAAATTTGGGCTACCAAATCCATCTGACGAATCGCATCACCTTACCACACTATAGAAAACATGAGCAAAGAGGATCACAAGTGCAAATTGGAACGATGCATAGGCCCAAATGTAGCTCTGGCTCACTGTAAATAAAACACTCAAATTCATGGTTTGACATAAAGCATTGTAAAAAACACAGATTCAGTACAACAATGTGGCAATCACACACAACGCTATTAAGGTTTGTTGTATAATAAAAAAAAATGGATACTGAATATATGAAAGATAATAGAAAATATTGGAAGAACCTGAAATTGCAAAACCATAGGAAGAGAAAGATGAATTATCCATCGTTGAAGCTATCATGGATGCGAGAAGACCTAGAACACAAGCAAATGGCAAAGATACGGCAAGAGCATGGGGACCCAATTCACTAACATGTTATAATAAAGTTTTAGTTGAAAGTAAATGTAAACTCATGAGACTAAATTGAACAAGTGTGTTGGAAATCATTAAAAAATCAAAAAATAATAATAATACAAATTGTATTTGAAAGTTGAATAATCTTACTAAGAGTTGCTACAGGAAGCAGAAATAGGCAAGCATGCTGACCATGACAAGAATAGGGACGTCCTGCAATACCCTGTCATGAAAATGAAGAAATACCAGTTAAAACTAACATATACCCAAAGGTCAAAGGCATATATCGCCACAAGATTAAGCCAAAACCTATAAATTGTTAAATAATGATCTATTGATTATAGTAATGCTTTTATTAAGGTACAACCTGCAGGTCAATGAGAAATTTCTAATATATTCAAGGCATAAATTTTGATTCAAAGCTTGTGCAGAAAATAGTTTGCACGACTCCAGTTTTACTTTAAAAAAATAAGTAGTCTGACGGAAATCTTAACAATTTATCAGAGGGAGCAATATGTTTTTTGGCCGGACGGATCTGTAATAAACGATCACACACCCAAACTCAACATCCCAAACAACATATACAATCAAGTCCACACAAATCTAGCACTAAAAATAACTTACCCTCGAGCCATATCTGATATCTCTCTCGGAGGGCTCGGGAGGTTATTGTGGCGATGAGCTGGGACAGAGGAATAGGGCAATGCCAACACTAGAGTAAAGATCGGTTAGAGCAAACCTGGTTCGATCGTCGAAGCTGCGATGTGTAGAGAGGCGCCGCAGGAGGTTAGATCTAGGGTTCAAACCTCTCTTAACCGGAGATCCACCAATGCGGGGTCGGCGACTCTAGGAGAAGAGAAATCTCCGGATGGACTCCAGGGATCAGTGGAGAAGAGCCTTAGCCGACGGTGGATGCTTGGTGCTAGCGCGATCGATTTCCTCATGGCTCCGACGTCGGGGAAGAGTTAGGGCTCAACTACGGCAGCTATGGCGTTGATCGGAGCAAGGCACGACTCAATGAGGCTTCAGCCGGCGTCGAGTAACTCTTGGGTGGTGGTTATGTATGCGGGGAGAAGAAGTATCGCGGTGTCGATAGGCGGCGAGGATCAGCGTCGGGTTGGGAAGGAGGGGAAAGGGGAATCGACAGTGGTGACCTAGCCTCATGCGAAGGGGGTGGCGGCGCCAAGGCAATCGGCGCTCGGTGATCGGCGATCAAGGCTGCGCGGCGATCGGCGATCAAGGTTGCGCGGCGATCGGCGATCAAGGCTGCGCGGCGCTCGGGCTAGTGGGTGAGGGCAGCGCGAAATTAGGGAAAGGGAAACTAAGGAAGGAAATGAAAAGGGCACGATACAATTATTATATACTTAGGTTTTAAATTGATTAAACCCTAAGTTAGCTTCTCTATCAACTCCCATTCAGTGGTTATTCCAAACAGATTTTTTTTCCAAATCTATAATTGATCCCCTTAAAATACGCCAACAATAATAGTTTTCAATAAAACCATTGTTAAATGAAATAAGACAACAATTTTTTGAAAAACTATTGTCTATTGAGTGTGATTGAATCTCAAATTTCTTATCAATGCACCGACACTTTACGAGCAAAGCAGCGAGAGCAACGAGGAACGTCTTTCATAGAGGAGTCGCAAAGGAGGAGTCGGAGCTAGGTTTTTGTTCGTGGAAGAGTCCCGCAGAAATGGGTTTTAGGTTTTTGTTCATGAGTTTTTTTTCGTGAAGTTAAAAAAAACTATTATTTTTTTGGGATTCAACAACATTCAATAGACAACAATTTAATAAAACTGTTGTATATTATCATGTAAGCAACGCTAAAAGACAACAGTTTTTTAAAACCATTGTCTTTGACATACATTAGACAACAGTTTTTTAAAAATCGCTGTCTTTGACATACATTAGACAATAATTTTTTAAAAACCGTTGTCATTTAAAAAAAATTATGGCGAACAACAATGATTTTCAATAAAACCGTTGTTAAATAGCAAAAAGATAACAGTTTCTCGAAAAACTGTTGTCTATTAAGTGTGGTTAAATCTAAAATTTCTTGTAGTGATTAGTTTTCAATGTTGTATTGTCATGAATTTGATGTAAAAGGTTTCTTTGTTTCCAGAAGGTATTTGAAAAGGAAAAATTCATTGTGCAAGAAGATCACTAGGAGTAGGCATTAGATTAGTCGCCTCAAGAAGGTGGATACCAGAGTCGACCCTAGGGTGGTCAAGGATGGGTTGTCACATAGAGCACGACCTCTCGTTAGTCTCAAATTAATTTTTTAGTAATTTTTTAATTTTTTTTTAGTAAAGGCTAACAAAACAAATTGGAGTTTCTTTTTCTTAACAATCATTTACTCCTCCTATAAGTCAAAAAAAAAAAAAAAAAAAAAAAATCCCCAAGATCTCTGAAACCCTCACCACCGCTTCAAGCTATCGGTCATTGGAAACTAAAAATTGACCATGATTTTGGATAGAGCTCGGCTTGGACTATATTTTGGTACCAAAATTACACAAAAGTCCCCGACTCACAAACAAGGTGGGGTGCACGATGGAGATGTGCGATGAGGGCGACGGGTCAAGCTTGGAGTTGAGGATTTTTGTGTAATTTTGGTACCTAAATGTAGCCCAAGCTTAGCTCTATCCAAAACTGTGGTCAAATTTCAATTTTCAGTGACTGATGGCTTGAAGCAGCGGTGAGGGTTTGAGAGATTTTAGGAAAAAAAAATTTTGACTTAAGGAGAGAGTAAATGGTTGTAGTTGATTATTGATTAGTTTAAATTTCAAGCCTATTTTGTAAGGTGAGAAAAAACCCAACCTTGTTCTTTGATTTTGGTTGAAAACTTATGAGCTGTGGTTGATTATTGATTAGTTTAGTTTTGTTGTGATATTATGTAGATATGGAAGCTTTTATTCTAGAAGTGTGAAAGTAGTGGTACGTACTTTAAGCTCAATAAATTCTTTACTTCATGTTGCAGATGAAAAAACACTGACCCTAAAATAAAAGGTGAAGCTAAGTTTTCAGACATATTGAACTTAGAAATTTTGAGTTTTTAATGGGCATGGTTATTTAGTATGACATATTAGGTAAAATTAATATTGTTAACAAAGGCTTACAATCTGAAAAACATGCTTATTGACGTTGTTATGACCAAGATTAACGGATTAATTACTTCTTTTAAAGAGTACAAAGAATCTAGATTTGGATAAATCATCAATATAGCAAAAGAATTTGCTTCAACAATGAATATTTCTTATTTTTTTAAAGAGACAAATATATTAAAAAAAGATATTTTAATGAATTACATGTGAGTCTTCCAAAATATCTCAAGAATCTTCCAAGGAAGCTTTTAGAATTCATTATTTCTTGCACATAGTAGATTAAACAATTAGGTCATTAAAAAAAAAGTTTGAGCAATATGAGAAATATGAAGATATTTTTGGATTTCTTTTCACAGTTGAAAAGTTGAATTCATTGATTGATGAGGACTTGAACTCATTGCAAGAATCTTGAAAGGAAACTATAAAGAAAAGAGGGTAAATGACAAGATATTTCAAATTTAGATGAAGATGACTTATATCAAGAACTAAAAAATCATATAACATATTCTACTAAAGGAAACAAAGACAACAAGTGAAATATATATTTTTTTTTTTGCAAAGAATGAATTATTTCTGAATTCATTCATTTGCATATAGAATATTATTGATTATTCCAGTGACTGTTGCATCTGTAGAAAAAAATAGTTGTTCTAAATTGAAGTTGTTGAAATATTGTTTGACCCAAACAAGATTGAAAGTATTAGCTATGATTTCGATTGAAAGTGAGTTTATAGAAAAACTTAATTATGAAAGATTAATTGATGACTTTAAAAATACAAGAAAATCGGTATTTCATAGTTAATTGTAATAGTTCTTTTCCATTTTGTATGATAATGTAATGATACTAATTATTAGCAATGTGGAATATAATATTTTTCATTATTATAAATATTTTTTTATGTGTTCTATTAATGATAATATCTTTATAGCATCGATTTTATTATTTTTTATATGAATACAACGGACCTTTTTTTCATCAGACTCTTCAAAATCTAAGGCCAACCCTAATGGATACTAAGTAAAATCTCAAAGTTATGCATGTGGAGTCAATTTTGAATAAGGTTTATGCTGCACATTCAAACGACGAGCACAATATTAATTGACGAAGCAATTGGAGCTATTGACCCTCCTAGCTCTGTAGGTCCTAATAAAGTGGAAGAAGAAGAGTGTCTCACAAATAACCGACGTAAAGTGAAGAAGAAGAAGAAGAACTGGAAAAGAAACGAGAGCTTAGTGGAGAAGAGGTGCCTCTACGCACGAGAAGAATTCCATATCTATGCCTTACCCGCTGTGATGCTTATATAACCAACAAAAAAACATCTCCACATTAGTTGTCGCACCCTCCTCCGCTCTCCTCATAAAGGTTGATAAGAGAATCAAATCCGATAGCCATTAGAGGCTTCTCCACTCATAAAACTCCACCTATTCCTTCGAAGGCAATTGGAGAACCAGATCTAACCATCATTAATTTTTTTTTTTTTCACACATAAGACACTACGTATTCCTCCAAAGGTGATCAAGAAATCAGATCTGACAGAAGGAATCTCCATTACAAAAAACTGAAATCTGAACACTAGCTCATTCGAGAACTAAGCCTTCAAATGTGACTAAGTGATTGGATGAACGTTAAGTACTCAAGGATTGAATCCAAAATAAACTTCATTGCTCCTATTAAGATGTTGAATCGAGTACTTTGGCGTTGTAGAATACTGATCCTTAATATTCAAAAACGCCAACTCCTATTGTTTGAGAATGTTTATATGAACACAATATTTAGTGCTCGGAACTGACTTATCTGCAAGTACCCCTAGTGGTCCGGACTACTTATTTGAAGATGTGCTCAGGAATATGTTTATTTGATGATCATATTTAGTACTCGGAACTGATTTTCTACAAGCATCCCTTAGTGCTCGGGATTGTTGGTGTAGTTAGCACCAATAGTTAAACTTAGGTTTTTATGAATGATAAATGAATTAAAATTAGATGTTGTATTGTCTAATCTTGTTACCAAGTGTGCAAGAATTGGCGGTCTAGAAGACCTAACACTAGGCTGAAGCCTAGTTAGGTATGAGAACCTGATAACTGGTATGAAATCCAGATAGATCAATGAGTGACCCAATAACTAGTAGAAAATCTAGCTCTGTGGGACCTAACAACTGGCCGAAGTCCAATTAGATCTCCGGACAAGTCAAGTGATTGTAAATGGTAAGTGAGGTAAGTCATTGAAGCAGAGTGATCCAGTGAGGATGAGTCCCGATGGGATTGTAAGTATTGGTCCAGTTTAGGTCTATTTTGGAAGCCTAAACTGAGACCATGACTAGATCTCGGTCTTGAGAAGACAGAACTAATTATTAATATTATTTTATTATTGTTCTAACTCTGTTTTATAAGGTATATTTTGTTTAGTGGATTAACTCTTTTTTACAGAATTAAATGCAAAAATAGCCTCAGATGAATAGTATCTGAGGCGTTTCAAAGGTGCATAGAGGCACCTTGGATTAGCGCTTAGAGGAACCCTGGACTCCTTGGAGGCGCCCTGGACTCATTGGAGGCAACCTTGAGGAGATAAAATTGGCAGATAAGACTTCATAGCACGGAGGCGCCGTGGAGGCCTCAGAGGCACATTGGAGGTGTCTTGGAGGCGTATTGGAGGTGCCTCAGAGGCGCATTGGAGGCGTCCTCGTGCACATGGAAATCGAAGATGGCGAAGGTTATCGAGTCCAAAGGTTTGGAGATCAGAATCAAGGTTGAAGGCTCCTTGGATGGAGTTGGAGGCACCCTCAACACTTCATAAAAGAGGTGTTCAACCAGCAGAACAACAACAGTTCATTTTCTGAAGCTTCTCTTCTGCTTCTCCGACCACATCTATTGTGCTACTACTACGCTACTACTCCGCGACATCTGATTGCTGCCAATAGACCAACATCAACACACTAGCTCGACTAACTTCAAATCTTCTAAGTATTGGTAACAAATTTTTATTGTGCATTTTTCTTTATATACTTGCAAAAGAAAAGTGTATGATTGTTACACTTTTCTTTTTTCCTTGTATTTGTTTTCCTTTGTTTGACGATTCCGGAAAAGATTTTTAATGGATTGTCCATCAATATGATCTGAAAGATCGTGAGTCTTAGAATAGGAGTCGATAAAGATTCCGAATCAAGTAACAACCTATGTTCGATTGTTTTATTACTTCATTTAATTTTAATTCCACTTCACTTTGTTTTAAAAAGAAAAGATTTCTTTTAAAATACATACGATTCACCTCCCCTGTCACATGCACCCATCCTATAGGAATTACTATATGGAAATCATGTTTATTGATCAGAAATGACTATTTGTGAGTGCCCCTTAGTGCGTAGACCATATTTAATGATCAAGAATGTTTATCTGAAAATCATATTTAGTGCTCGGGTCTGACTTTTTGCAAGCGCCCCATAGTGCTCAGGACTATTAATCTGAAGACCATAATTAGTGCTCGGGAATGTTTATCTGAAAATCATATTAAGTGCTCAGGACTGACTTTCTGCAAGCGCGCCTTAGTGATTAGGGATATACTTATTCAAGAATCGAGCATGATCGGTCGAGGTATTCTGGGACGTTTGATTTCTCGATCAGTCCCTCGGTTAATGACACGGGTACCATCAAGTAGCATTTGTTGTTATATGAATTCTCTTTACTCATTAATCAAAAGATTATCAATCTAAAATTCATAAAGTAATGAAGCAAAACCTAACTTAATTGTTGAAATTTGAAGTCATTCATGCCCTAGATCAACAATTAACACTATAAGAAATTTTACAATTGGTGATGCGTTTTAGCGTCGTCAAATGTAAGGAAAACATGTCGCCAAAGTTTTGACGACGCAAGAGTGCATCGTCAAGATGCGTCGCAGATGTCTCATAGGCAAATGTCAATTTGACTTTTGACGACTTCTAAAATGTCACAAAATGTTATATATTTTTTAATTTATTTGAGTCACAAAACGTTATATATATTTTAATTTATTTTCAACTTAAAATCATCGCCAAAATACATTATGATTATTTTTTTGTCTATTAAATATAATTATCAAATAAAATAATTAAATGTAATCAAATTTAATAGATGTACAATATACTTATCTTAACTAGTCAAATATTAGTCAAATATTTTTCAAAAACATACACAGTCAAATGATGTCAAAAACATAAGATAACTAGTCAAACGCTAATAAGATAAAGTTAAAAAAAAATACATACTCATTGCTAGAGGCAAGGGAAATGCTAGAAGAGATCAAGTCGAAGAGCATGTTAGTAGAAGCTGGAATGAGAAATCCGAAATGACTTGTTGAAGTTATTACAATAACGATTCAAATTTTATTGTTGCTCATCGATAGTTTGTCGTTGTTCATCGATAATTTTTTGCATAGTCATAATCTTTTCACTATCATCATAACGCTTTGCATTGATGTTTGTTGTCATAGGACCATCTACTACATATAATTTAGGTAATGGACCTAAACCTTTAATGTAGTGAAACTGTGAGTTTAAAATTTGTATCATGATACTAACATCCTTAGGTTGATGCGCATTATCAAAAGAAAATATTGATATATAAAATAAAGATGGTTGTAGCATAAACAAAAAAGTGGGATAAACACCAAACAAGAAAAACTGAAAAGAAAAAAAAACACCATAAAATAAAATAACACCATAAAATACCATCATGAAGGGAATAAACATCAGAATTAAAACACCATAAAATAACATCATAACTTAAATTAATGGTCAAACTGACCATAATTAAATGTCAGACAGTAAAATCAAGAATATGATAAAAGTGGACTGTGAACCAAAACAATGTCGCAAGGTTCTTCGCCAGCGAAAGCAGGTCTAGAGGATTGAGTCGTTCAATAAGTAAATGCTAAACAAAAACATTATCAAATTTAAACAGAACAACATCGTGAAAGATAGTTGAAAATCATCCCAAAAAATGCTTCACAAAACTACAAAAGGCTTAGTAACACAATCATAGAATTGACAGAAACGCAATCCTTTGACAGCTGAAAATCATCCCAATAAAGTAAAATAAAACTAACTATTACTAACTGATCTTTTTGGAGACTCGAAGCGATGGCAGCTAGCGATGGCAGCCGGGGACATGGCGCTCCTGTTGACCGCTGATGAACTCCTGGTGGGCGGGACCTGCAATCACAAAGCGTCAGTGCCGGGCCAGGGAAGGGTTACCCGACGATGACCCTCCGACGCTCAAGTTAGACACCGTCGTTATAGAAGAAACGGGGAAGCAAAATGGCAGCGTAACTGTAGTTACAGTAAAGATTATGCATACCTCCGACGAAGCCTGGGGCTCCTTATATAGGACCCCGGGAGCGCGCGTGCATGCTTCTCGATGCATGCACGCTTCTCAAACCCTTCCCTGAAAGGATATGTCAAAAAAAGTACCTCTAACGCTATACCTCAATGACCTGAGCATATCCTAACCAGACAATGGAAGCTTCCGTCATACGATTCTCTGCCTGATCTCTGCCTGATCATGTCGCCGACCATGCTGTCTGTCAGCGACACGGGTCTCGAGGAAGATATCAATCGATCCTGCTTTTGTCTGCTAGTGGGCCGAGCGGATGACCGCTCGGCTGCTTCCGCTGTCTGGGCCGAACGGGGTGGCCGCTCGGCAACTTCCACTTTCTTGGCTTGCTGGGTCGTGTTTCGCTGGCTGTGATCTGATCTTTGGCCCATCCAGATGTCCGCCTGGCACATGCCCAGCAGCTCGGCACATGCCCTACCGGTCGACGCCTGCTTTGGTGATACTGGGTCTTTGAGCGTCAGAAGCTCGGTGTGAGACCGGGCTATTATAATGTCGGACCGGTCATTCCTTAGTCCGATCGGCTGATGGGGTCACCTGGTCGGACGTTAGCGTGGGGTCGTTGACCACCTTGACTTTGACCTTCCACATGGCGCCGACCTCCTGCGGGGCGGGGCCCCACCTTACCGCCGGATCACTAACCATTTGTTCTTTTTTTCTAAAATAATCACAAAGAAAATCTCAATCATCTTGGCTTACTCCCTTGTAAGGCTTCCTCTATGGCACATCTTTATTTTGCAACCAGTTGCTTCTAGTGTCTCCTTATCTTACACCTTCGGTCTCTAACAACTCTCATGCATGGCAAACTGCTCTACCTCCGCCTTCACCACACTCATCTTTAGATATATAAATTTGTTTTTCCAAACCAAAAAATAAACTCGCTAATACGTAGACATAATCAAAATGATATAATGCAATTTTACAAACTTACATCAAGATAATCAAAGATGAGTTATTTATCAACCAAAGTGACATCCTCTGACGTCGTAACCCTTTAATCTAGGAGTTAACGGAAAGAATCACATCACCTGTTTGGTATTTTTCCCTTCGTATTTTTTTCAACCCATCTGCTCACATCAAATATAGGACAATTCTCAAAACTAACATTTTCATTTTAGAAAAGAACATAATCATTTTCACAAACATGGATTGACTCATATCTCAATCTCAACTAGGGGTGCAAATGAGTCGAGTCGCTCGTGAGCCATTTGCGAGCGGCTCGATCAAAGCTCAACTCGAGTTCGAATTTGATCGAGCTCAAGCCGGCTCGTTTAACATTCGAGCTGAGATCGAGCTCATTTAAGACTGGCTCAAGGGCTCGTCAGGCCTTGTCAAGGTAGATTAATTTAATATTTTAATAATTAAAATTATTATTAATTTTAAAATAAAGAATAAATTATGGAGGAGTTTGTGGCTAGAGCATTGATCCGGTGATAAAGAGGGGGAGGGGGAGCCCAACCGGCAGGAGGTCAAAGTGGTCAACGCCCGGTAGACGTCCGACCTGGCGAATTACCTTCCGGATCAGCAGGAGGAATAGTCGACTCAACATCTCGACAGCTCGGCCTGACGCCGAGTTTCCGATGCTCATAAGGCAAAGCGGGAAGAGATGATGGCCGAGCGGTTGTCCCGCTCGGCTAACAGTAGATACGGCATCAACCCTGCAATTGAGGCTCACTCGCTCGACATGGTGGATTCGGACATCAAATCACCGACCGAGCGGGCCTCCGCTCGGCCCGGGGAAGGCCACTAGCCGAGCGGTTCCTCCGCTCGGCCCGGTAAAAGACAGAGAGAGCGGGTGGTGATATCTTCCTAGGAACTAGTGTCGCTGACAAGAGGCATGGCTGGCAACATGGTCAGACAGAGAATCGTACGGTGGAAACTTCCACTGTCACATCAGAAATATGCTCGTGCTATTAAGGTAGGGTGTCGGGCATACTTTCCTGACACGACCATTCCAAGTATGCTTTGAGGAGGGTACGTGCCTAGGGAAGCGTACACGCATCCCTGGAGAGCCCTATATAAGGACCCCCAAATTTCGACAGAGGTATACTAACTTCATTACTGTAGCTACAATTCTCGTTTCTTCTTTGCCCTACTTCTTTCTGCCGAAGATTTGACTTGAGCATCGGAGGGCCACCGCCAGGGAACCCCTCCCCGGCTCGGCACTATATTTTCAAGTTCACGGCGGCAAAGGATCTACGTCTCCGAAGTCTTCAACCAGTCAACAAGAGTGCCACGTCCCCAGTGTCCATCGACTCAGCTCTCAGACAAAATCAAGCATATTATTTGGTGTATTTAAGGTCCACGGTTTGAATCCCACTTGCACAGCTTCTAATTTATTTTTCTAAGTCAGGTTCGAACTCGGCTCGAGCTTGACTTGAGCTTGAGTCGAGCTCAAACTCACAAGCTTTATCGAGCTCAAGCTCAAGTCGAGCCTCTGTAGTTTTCTCGAGCTCGAGCTCGGTTCAGCTCGATTACAACCCTAATCCCAGCACACTAAACTTTCTCTTTCACTCATAGTGTGAGCCAAGTAATATTGCTTGAGAAATGACTACTTTACAGTTCTTTCTCAATTTCCTTCAGCATATCATCAAAATTCCCAGTTTGGAAATTTCCTTGTTAAACAAGCTTGTTGGATTCTCCTATTTTTACTAGTTTAGTCAAATAATTCAAAACATCTGTCATTTCATCTTGGGCATCACTATCAGATAAAACTTTATTCTCCATCGGTGGATGCTTAAATTGTTCACTGTGGAAAACCCCCTTATTTTCGTTTTCGGACTCTAGAGAGGGACGGAGGGCTCGACTACAAGGGAGAGGGATGAACGAGTGATAACGACACGGAGAGCAATAAGTGAGAGAGGCGAGTGAGAAAGTCTTGTATTTCGACGACGGTAGATCTTTCATAGTTTTGAATGTGTCTGTTGCATGAGATGAATTATTTCATTCTATTTCACCGCTTCAAGCGTCCTTCCTTCTCAATGCTCGGGCATCCATCCAATGCATTCTATTCGATCTCCGCTTGCTTCTAAATCTTACGTTTCACTTCGCTACACTCTTACATATGCTACACAAGCTTCGGTGCGGTACACGGAACACCAACCCAATCTCGACAAAGAAAATTCAAGTACAAGCAACTCCATCTCCTTCGGACCCTGACATGAATGGTTGCTTTCTATTGATTGGAGCTAGAAAATAGGTGCTTTCAATTAGTTAGACTTCACACACTATATAAACAAATATAACAAGCGTGCGATATCACAAAGCATCAACCTAAGGAAAAATGATGACTATGGAGTGCAAGCCCGTAACTAGATAGACTATGGGTAGTTCAGGTGCGCATCTTATATAACACATGTCGATGTTGCCACCAAGAAAGGGTTGACTTTAACTGTGAAAAGAAAGATGATTGTATCTCACACATATACTTTCTTTATATATGGAAATGTTATGTAAATATTATAGTATAGTTTTATAAAGGATATATAAGTTTTCAGGGCGTAGTACAGACGGTGGACGTATGATATCTTTTGCGTAATGATCAAAGGTCGATTCTCAGGAACTAACGACCTACCTGACACATGTGTACCTATATATACCTCCCTCCATATCTATGAAGTCGGCACTAGGGGAACCGTTAATGTAGCGGATCTACATTTTTATAAAGAATATATAAAAGGAAGGGATTGAATAGCATCTATAAATATAATATTACCGAAAACATTGTTAAAATACTTCTATGAGAAGGTTTCCTTGAGTTAGGAAACATAGGGAAGTAATAAATCTTTATTGGTTTCAACCCTGCTCTTGGTGTTCGAAGTAATCATTAATGGTCGGAAACATGGCTTTTTCGTTATGCGTTGTGAACACTCTCATTTTTTTGGTCTCATCTTCTCTGAAGAAGCTCAAATCGAACGGATAGAGTAGATGGTCCAACTACAGAACTTCTTCTTTTTCATTAGTTCCATGGTCGTGCCTCGTGGCACAGCTGCACCCATACTATTGAAATGGTTCGTCAGTAGAGATGTTTTCACTAGTACCCTTTCTTCCAATGGTACTATAATTCCTATTCCTATCCCTTCATTCCTTTTTTTGGTCATGTCATATTAAGTGTATCTTTACTAAGCCAGAAAAAATAATTATTACACGAGCATCTTATTTTCCCCTTTTCATTGGCATACTCGAGAGCACGTGTCACAAACATCCGAACATCATTTTTATATGAGATGCTAATGCCCGAACTAGCTGTGGATATGAAACTTTCCCTGGAGGTTTGTTCAAGTCAGAAAAATTGGCTATGCTAATGCCCACTTGAAGGTTGGTGCCCAGAAATGAACTACAACACAACAGAAACTAGAATTTTAGATACACATATCACAATATTGGACAGGGTAGGTTCCTAAATTATAACGTGAACATCACAGTTAAAGAAACATATAGAGAAACTCCGCAAATGGTGTTATTCGACATCTGTTTATATGACACATTGGTTGAGAATTTGAGACAAAAGAAAAACTCAAAGAAGAAATACAGTTTACTTTCTTAGCTACAACATTTGCATTCTTCATTTCATGATTAACAATCTCATCAAGTACGAGTTCATTAGGATACTCCAAGACAGATTAATTCTACAAAGACTCAAGAAATTCTGCCCACATGAGCGTCATTTAATCTTCTTGCACTAATCATTCTATCTAAAACTAAGTTTCCACTTCATGAAAAATATCATTATTCATAGTCGCGGTATAAGACTTCTGAGAGTTAGTATAAGAAGCTCTTTCATGGGAATGGACAAGAAAAATAATGAAAAATCAAAATACTCAAAAGCCCAAAGTTCTTTCAAGAAGCAAAGACACGAGATTACATATTAAAGTTGTACAACAAAATAAAGGTTATATCAGTACGATTACAAGATCAGCGAGAAGTCCAAGCATTTTCACATCTAACTCTGTAAAATTAATGCAATAAACACTAAACAAACTGACCCTTCCATGGAGTTGAAAGCAGAAAAGCAGTCATTGTTCAAACAGAATTCTATAGAAAATCATTCAAAATTGCCACACGAGATAAATGCGTCATTATCAAAACCCCCCTATCCCACAAAGACAAACGAAAAAGCACATGTTTTAGAAGAAAAACAAACAGGATGTTAGATTATATAAATTTATTAGAATTATTTGTTTATAGTCTTTAGAACAATTATCGTTTATCTTTTCAATTTAAAGTTTAGGTTTTTCTTATAACTAACTAGATAAAGCTTTGTATTCTTTATTTCTAAATTACTTTTTGGATTCATCAAATCAAAATGACTACTTTTTTCCTTGGCGTCAATTTCTACATGGTATTAGAGTCTTCATCTTTATATTTTTTTTTTGATAATTTGATTGAAGAACTGTTATTTGATCACAATATATTCACGGATCGAACTTGGTTTTGTTAATTCGATCCAATACTAAAAAAATTTTGGCACAACCTTATAGTTTTATTGGGTTTCTTTTAATTTATTTTCGCATCAACTTGGTTTTGTTTGTTGTTCGGTAATTTGTGAGCACAATTCGTTCTATCATGATGAGTAGTTGCACAGATGATTCGCTTCAATAGATTAGTGCCCGACTAAATGAAAAAAATTATTCATATTAGGGATATGTTATGAAAAACTTTTTGTAAGGAAAATCTATGTGGAGATATGTTTCAGGTGTGCAAGTTCAACCTATTGACATCAACGCTGATGATTATGCAAAGTCATTGGTTGTTTGGAAGACCGATAATGCAAAGATTATTATGTGAATCAATAATTCTATTTCACATTCCATTGGTACTTAGTTAGCCAAGTAGATATCCGCGCAGCTCGGCAGCAAGATATGGGCATCCAAGATTTTTATTCTGCCATGTCAGAACTATAGGACCAGTTAGAACTCACAAAATCCTCAAAATTGCGAGCTTTCCTAGATTATGTCACTCGTAGAGAAGAACAACGTCTATTCCAATTCTTAATGGCTCTTCGTGATGACTTTGCAGGATTGCGTGAAACAATTTTACATCGTAATCCTCTTCCTTTCGTTGATTCAATAGTACATGAATTGCTAGCTGAGGAGATTCATCTTAAGCTTCAGGTTGATAAGAGGACTATTGCACCATTTGTACCATCTGTTTTTGCAGCACCATAGCTGTCTATACCGCATAATCAAAGTAGGTCAGCTTCGAAGGTTTATAGTGATGAGTGTACTTATTGCAAAGAAAAAAGACATTGAAAATCTTAGTGTCCATTATTATTAAACAAAGGTAAACTACCGCAACAGCAAAAAAGACCACCGCAACAACAATATCAGTAGCAACGACCTCAACAGCCATCATTGCTACATCAGAATGCTTCATGAAAAATTGGTAATCAATCGCAACTGTTGCGAAATGGACTATCTCAGTCTAGTAATGCAGTGGCTACGCCCTCTTTAGATCCGCATATGCTTGAGCAGTTTTAACAGTTCCTTGCTTCACAGAACTACCATGTCTGCTTCTTCTTATATAGGTTTGTCATCCTCTGGTACATCAGGTATATCTTCCTCTTCATGGATCTTAGATTCTGGAGTCTCTCATTATATGTCACCTAACTTGTTATCTTTTATCTCCTTTTCTTCTAATTCATGTTTATCAGTTATGACCACTGATGGTACTCCGATGTCATTATTAGGTGTTGGTTTTATTGTTACAATTTGCTTGTCTCTTCCTAATGTTTAGTATATTCCTAGTCTTACAGTTAATCTTATTTATGTTAGTCAATTGTTTGAGTCTGGATATTCAATCAATTTTTCTTCATCCAATTGTTATATACAGGACCCGCGATCTCAAAAGATGATTGGGATAGGTTGTAGGCAAGGGGGACTCTGTGTCTTGGATAAGCTTCAAGTATCAGATGTTGCAGCTTCTAGCGTCGATTTGTCATCTTTTCGATTGAGTCATTCTTCTTCTAATTTTTATTTGTCGTATACTCGTCTAGATCATGTTTCAGCGTCTCGTTTACAATTCTTAGCTTCGTCTGGATTATTAGGAACTTTAAAAAGTCATGATATTTCTAATTATAGTGGTTATAAACTGACAACATTTTCTACGTTATCTTTCAATAAAAGTCTATCCTTTTCTCCTAATCCTTTTGATCTTGTTCATTCTGATTTGTAAGAGTCTTCTCCTATTACTACAAAAGGAGAATCAATATATTATATTTTTTATTGATGATTACACTCGTTATACTTGGGTTTATCTTATGAAATATATACCTAATTATCTTACCCTCTTCAATGACTTTAATGCTCTTGTCAAAACTCAACATTCAACAGTTATCAAGTGTTTTTGTTGTGATTTGGGGGCTAGTACACTTCCAATATTTTTTTCTCATTTACTTGCATCAGAAGGTACTATACATCAAATCTCGTGTCAAGAAACACCTGAACAGAATGAGATTACAGAGAGAAAGCATAGACATCTTGTTGAGACAATCTATTCATTCTTATTATATGTAAATGTTCCTAGTATTTTTTTGGGGAGTATTTTTTTACTGCAACTCATGTAATTAATAGGATTCCAACTTCTCACAATTCAGCTTTGTCTCCTTTTCAAAAACTACATGGTTGTGCTCCTGATTATTTCTCTTTATGTGCTTTTGGTTGCACTTATTTTGTTCTCCGACCACACGTTAAGCATGATAAGTTATCCTCTAAGTCTGTTTTGTGTCTTTCTTGGTTATGATGTTGGTCAAAAGGAATATCATTGCTTTGATCTAGTTAGTAAAAAATTATATGTCTCTCGTCATGCTGTGTTTCTTGAGCATATTCCTTTCTTCTTCATACCTCTTCTACCACATGACATGACTTATGTAGATCTTATTCGCATTGATCCCTTTAATACCAACTCTGACGAAGCTTCCCCCATGGCTACTCTTTCACATGACGGCTTCACTAAATCTGGCATTCTTAAGACATCTCCTCCACCTCCCCCTCCTACGACTATTCCATCACCTTGTGAGATTGCGGACAATCCTAATTATTGGTCGACGCATCCTCGTAAGTCTACTAAACTACCTAATTTTACTTATTCTTGTTATCTTTCTAAGCATTTGTCCTATAGAGAAGTTGTTGGTAACCCTCTTTGGCAGAATGCTATGGACAAGGAATTAACTGCTCTGCACCATACTCATACTTGGGATTTGGTACCTCTGCCACCAGGGAAACGCGTCATTAGTTCTCGTTGATCTATAAGATCAATACTAAATCTGATGATTTTATTAAACGATACAAAGCTCCTCTTATTACTAAAGGTTATTCTCAAGAGTATGACATGGATTATGAGAAAATTTTTGCCCCTATTGCTAAAATGACCATTGTTCATATGTTAATTGTCGTTGCCTCTATTCGTCAATGGAAAATATCTCAGATGGATGTTAAGAATGATTTCTTGAATGGTAATCTTTAAGAAGAAGTGTATATGGTGTCTCGTCTTGGAGTTGCTCACCGATCTGGTGAAGTTTGCAGGCTTCGCAAAGCTCTCTATGGACTCAAACAAGCACCACGTGCTTGGTTTGCTAAGTTCTCCATGATGATTACCTCACTTGGATTTCATCCCAGTAATCATGATTTAACTTTATTTGTCAAGTGTACGTGTGCAAGTTGTATACTTTTATCTTTATATGTGGATGACATGATAATTACTAGTGATGATTTTGATGGAATTGAGTCTTTGAAGTTTGAATTAGCTTGTTGTTTTGCTATGAAAGACTTGGGTTTATTATGCTATTTTATGGGGATCGAGATCATCTCTTCATCTAAAGGTTATCTCTTGTCTCAGTTAAAGTGCATAGTTGATTTATTTAAGCGTGTACTTCTCATTGACAACAGGATAGTTGATACTGTTAGGACCAAAAGTAGCTAGAGGGGGGGTGAATAGCTCGTCGCGTTCGCTCGGTGCTCTTCGTTGCTTGTTTCTTCTTGGATGTGCAGCGGAAAATACAGAAACAAACACAAACACGCTAACACTAGGATTTTACTTGGTATCCACCTCACAAGAGGTGATTAATCCAAGGATCCACACCAACGCACACACCCTCCACTATGAATAACACTCCTTTATGGTAACTACCAAAGGCGGAGAAGCCCTACAACACTCTCAATACAAGAAGAAGAAAGGGAAATACAAGTTAAGCAAAAGCTTACAAGATGTGCCGTAAAAACCCTAACCCTAACTTCTTCCTCTTGCAATAGATCCGCCTCTTGACTTGGAAAGCCTCCAAGAACCTTCAAGAACTGGCGATCACGTGCTTGTAGAGAGCTGTGGAGGAGCTGAAATGAATCTGAGAAGAGCTCGTAAAGAGATACCGAAGACCACGCTCGCCTGCGGCTTTAAACCCGACGCAACGGTCGGATCCCGATCGATTCGAATGTTCCGAATCGATCGGAGGCTTGATCGATCCACGGATCGATCCGGCGCCCGCTCGAAAGCGCTGGATCGATCCACGGATCGATCCGGCGCTTATCGCGCGAAGCGGCATCGTCCCATCGATCGGTGATCGATCGGGACCTGATCGATCCACGGATCGATCCGGCTTCTGTTCACTGGGAAGAATCTAGATCGATCCATCGATCGATCCACGGATCGATCCACGGATCGATCCGACTTGGTTTTGCCCAAACCAAGTTCCAAACCTCCCTAACCAACATCCGGTCAACCTTGACTGTTGGTACATCATGCCTCGCATCGGTCACTCCCTTGACCTGCCAGGACTCCCCACCAAGTGTCCGGTCAATCCCTTTGACCCACTTGGACTTTTACTCGTCGTGCAAGTATCCGGTCACTCCATTGACCTACTTGGACTTCCACCAGATGTCTGGTCAACCTTGACCCATCTGGACTTCCTTCCTTGCCAAGTATCCAGTCAATCCTTTGACCTACTTGGACTTCCCAGCACCAGATGTCCGATCATCCTTGATCCATCTGGATTTTCCCTTGCCTGGCTTCACTCACCAGGGCTTTCACCTAGCTTCACTCACTAGGGTTTTCCATCTGCCTAGCTTCACTCACTAGGACTTTCTTCTGCCTGGCTTCACTCACCAGGACTTTCACCTGGCTTCACTCACCAGGGCTTTCACCTAGCTTCACTCACTAGGGTTTTCCATCTGCCTAGCTTCACTCACTAGGACTTTCTTCTGCCTGGCTTCACTCACCAGGACTTTTCTTCTACCTGGCTTCACTCACCAGGACTTTCATTTTGCCTAACATCCCAGTTAGGACTTCCCAGTCAAGTATCCAGTCAACCTTGACCTACTTGACTCTTCTTCAATCAATATCTTATTGTCAAACATCTAAACCCAAACCAAGACTCAGCTTGGTTACCCAGGTCAACCTTGACCTGAGGGATATTGCACCAACAGATACTCCTCTTGAGATTAATGTTTGGTACTCTTCATTAGATAGTTCTCCTTTGTCAGATCCTAACCTTTACCATACAATTGTGGGAAGCTTGGTTTACCTCAATGTGATTCGTCCTGATATTATGTATGTTGTACATGTGGTTAATTAGTTTATCACTGCACTAACCATAGTTCATTGGGCTTCTATTCTTCGCATTCTTCGGTATTTTTTGGGAACTCAGTGTCAGAGTCTCTTATTCTCTTATACTTTCTCATTAGAGCTCTGTGTATACTTTGATGTTGATTGGGCAGACGACCTTACGGATCATAAGTCAACCACCGGCTTCTGTATTATTATAGAAAATTCTCTTATCTCTTAAAAGAGTAAGAAGTAAAATGTTATTTTCAGATCCTCCACAGAAGTTGAGTATTGTGTCATGGCTATCACCACTTGTAAAATTATTTAGCTACATTGGTTGTTGCAAATATGAGAATTTTTCTTCAGAAATCTACTGTTCTTCATTATGATAATCAGATTGTTATTTAGATTACGCGCAATGCAGTTTTTCATGAGAGAACGAAGCATATTGAGATAGATTGTCATTTCACTCATCATCATCTACAGTTTGATACTATCACACTTCCTTTTATTTTTTCCTCACTGTAGAGGTATGTTTATGAAAGCTCATTCCGCTTCACGTTTTCGATTTTTGTCTGATAAACTCTCAATACTTGTGGCGGTAGCATGGTAAATTTAAGGGAAGATGTTAAATTATATAAATTTATTAAAATTATTTATTTATAATTTTTAGGATAATTTAATCTTTTATCTTTTTAAATAAAAAAGTTAGAATTTAGATTTTTTTTATAACAAATTATATAAGAAACTCTATTTTTCAATTACGTTTTGGATTCATCCATTGCAGCAAAAGGCGAAGCCCTCGCCCCCAGGGCCCCCACCGACCGGACCCACGGCCATCGTGAGGGAGGTAAATCGTAGCACCCGAACTAATATGGGACGGACCGGGTGGGATACAGGGATAAGGGATTTATTCCCCCGCTGCCACTGAGTTTCGACCCGGCGGCCTCATTGCAGCAACTCCCGTCCCATACCGGCTCGGATGACCCACGGGGTCACGTTTTGGATTCATCCAGCTACTTCTGTTTGTAGTCTCCCTTGGCAGAAAAATGATAAGGAATAGGCCTCTATGGAATCACTGAAAACTCCACTTTTGCAGCTTCTCGATGATTGTCGTGTTGCGGGATTGTCGGAATTTCAATGAGGTGGGAGAGGGATTCTGATGAGGCTATCGATGATTTGGGAATTTTGATGAGGCGGGAGAAAAGTAGTTTTGGTGGGAGAGAAATTAGGCCCAATTTGGTGTCAACTTTTTTAAATTTTTAAAAACGGATTATTTTGACCGAATAATTGGTGCCATCACAAATTCTAAATTTGTTTCTAACTTTATATATTCTATCTAAACATTTTTGAAAATATTCTATCTAACTAAAATATAAATATTTATCATAAATAATATAAACATAATATATATATTATTGGCGTAGTTAGTGTGGGGCGGGAGGGTGCGATCGCACCCCCTCAGATTTAGAGTAAAAAAAAATTAATATGATTAAAAATAAAATAAAACCATTTATTTATAAATCTAAAAGTATGTGGGATTTTATGTAAAACTCCAATCAAAAGTCAAAACTTGCGGCGTGTTTTAATTGCTATCTCTTGTCCAAAAAAGTTATCTCTTTTTTCTCTTGATTTTTCTCTCCGCCGCCGAAGCTTTTATTTTTCCCTTTTCACTATTTTTTTCCCTATCGGCGAAGCTTCTTCCTCTTCCATTTTCTTCTTCCTCCACCATTACTCTTTCCTTTTTCCTTTTTCCTTTATCCCATGTTTTTCCTCCCCTAATTCTCATCTTATTTTTCCCTAATCTTAATTTTGCCCTCAAAATCCTCCGTCGCACATTGCCGTTGCCATCCACGCCATTGTCGGCCTGTCATCGCACGCCGCTGCCAACGCCGTTATCGTTTGCTGCCAACACTGTCATCATTGCGTCGCTACTATCGCTACTATCGCTACTATCGTTTGCTGACAACGCTATCGACGCTCCACAATAAATTTCTTTTGATTGAGGTAAAATTTTCTTACTTGATTTCTTTCGATTACGAATTTAAGTATTGAAAAAAATATGTAGTGTTAATTTTGCATATATTCATATTTTTGTTTGTTATTCAAGTATGTTAAATGTTTACACATATTGAGGTGATAAGTACATTTGATGTTTGATTTGTTATATGAATGTGAGGAATGTCATTAATGATCATTCAAAAATTTGATCAATTGAATCATATCATTTATTCCATGAATAGACTTATCATATAATTTACACCAATATTTTATAATAATAATATGCATATAAAATGAATCATCTTTATGATAAGAATTAAAATTAGATAGTCATATAATTAGAAAAATATGTTTTTATAATGTAAACATTTGACTTTATATCTCTACCAAGGGATCATTAACTCTCTATCAATTTTGTTTATTATTTGTTTTTGAATATAAATTGTTGAAAACAAATAGTCATTAATTAGATGATTATGTTTCTGAAATATTATGTTGATGATAAATTAGGTGAAATAACAATGTTGAGGTATTTTAAGAAAATACGAGATGAACCTACTTCAAACAAGTCATCTCCCCCTCCACCACCTCCTCCTCCTCCGCCTCCTCTACCAGCTCCTCTTGATGCTGACTCAAATGAGTATCCTAGTGATCCTGGGCTAAGAAAGCACATTCTTGAGTATAATGTTAATGAAAGGGAGATTGTTCGGCGTTACTATTTGCAAAAAGGTCCTTTTCAACCTAAAAATCATGAATTTCCTTAGCGTTCTTGTCCCAAAGAGAAACGAAGATTTCGAGCTATATGGTTTAGTCTTCATCCTAATTGGCTAGAATACAGCATTGCAAAAGATGCGGCTTTTTGTCTTTATTGCTATTTATTCAAAGCGGATCATGGTGGTCAAAGTGGTGGTGATTCTTTTGTTACTGAGGGATTTAAAAATTGGAGAAAGAAAGAAAAATTTAATGAACATGTTGGAAATCAGAGCAGCATTCACAACAGGTGCATGATGGCGGCTTATGATTTAATGAATCAAAAACAACATATTGAAACTTGTTTGGTCAATCAGTCTAGTCAAGTAGCTATCGATTATCGTGTTCGTTTGACAGCATTAATTGATTGCATAAGATTTCTTGTGCGTCAAGGATTAGCATTTCGTGGTCATGATGAATCAACAAACTCACTCAATCATGGTAATTTTCTTGAATTGTTAAGATTTCTTGCTGACCATAATGAGGATATCAATAGAGTTGCACTAGACAATGCTCCCTCAAATCTCAAATTGACATCGCCTGATATTCAGAAAGATATTATCATATCCATTGCTTATTTAACCACTAATTCTATTCTTGGAGATCTCGGTGATGAATTATTTACTATATTGGTTAATGAGGCTCGTGATATATCTGTTAAAGAACAAATGACAGTTGCTTTACGGTTTGTAGATGAAAGGGGAAATATTGTTGAGCGCTTTCTAGGCCTTGTACATGTAAGCGACACTACTGCCTTATCACTTAAAACTGCTATTGATTCTTTGTTGTGCCAACATGGATTATCTATATCTAATTTGCGGGGGCAAGGATACGATGGAGCTAGCAATATGAGAGGAGAATTCAATGGCTTAAAAAGCTTAATTATGATGGAGAACCCTTCTGCTTATTATGTTCATTGTTTTGCTCATCAACTGCAGCTTACACTTGTAGCTGTTGCTGAAAATCATATAAGAATTTCTACTTTTTTTGATGTGGTTGCACAATTGAACAATATTGTTGGAGCGTCATGCAAGCGAAGAGATATACTTCGTGACAAACAATTTGAAAAAGTTATTAAAGGAATTTGCAATGGTGATATCTTCACTGGACAAGGTATGAATCAAGAGATGACATTAAAAAGAGCTGGGAGCACACGTTGGGGTTCACATTATAATACATTGTTAAGTTTGATACATTTGTATCCTTCAATTATTGATGTTCTTTTATTTGTTGAAGAGGAGGGAAAAGATCACAAGCAAAGGGCACAAACAAATAATTTGTTGGAATTGATTGGAAAATATGAATTTATATTTCAGATGCACTTAATGAAGAATATCTTGGGAGTCACGAATGATTTGTCGCAAGCTTTACAAAGAAAAGATCAAGACATTGTAAATGTCATGATTCTTGTAAGATCAAGCAAACATCAACTGCAAACTATGAGAGATGATGGTTGGATTTGTTACTGAATGAAGTTTCTTTATTTTGTGTTAAGTATGAGGTAGTCACCCCGCACATGGAAGACTTGTTCGTCTTTCAAGGGAGATCACGACGAAATATTGAAGGAAGGACAAATCTTCACTATTATCGTGTTGAAACATTTTGTGAAGTGATAGATTTGCAACTTCAGGAGTTGAACAGTCGCTTTAACGAGGTGAACACGGAGTTGTTGTTGTGTATGAGTTGTCTTGATCCATCAAATTCATTCTCTGCTTATGATAAGAGAAAATTACTTCAGTTTGCTCAGTTTTATCCATCCGATTTTTCCCCAATGGAGTTAATGCATCTTGAGCCCCAACTTGATAACTTTATTTTTGATATGCGGAGTAGCAATCAATTCTCTGAGGTTGTGGGGATTAGCCAGCTTGCTAAAAGGATGGTTCAATTGAAAAAACATCGTCTGTATCCTTTGGTGTATTTACTTTTGAAGTTAGCATTGCTATTACCTGTTGCAACTGCAACTGTAGAGAGAGTGTTTTCAGCAATGAAAATAATCAAAACCTCACTTCGAAATCGGTTGGGAGATGATATGATAAATGATTGTTTGATACCATATATTGAGCGAGATGTGTTTAATACCATTGATAATGAAGCTATTATTCAGCATTTTCAAAATATGAAATCTCGAAGAGTGATATTGTAAAAACCATATGAAGTTCATATATAATTTTTTTTATACATTTTATGTGTTGTATTATTTTTTTAATTTGTTGAATTCGCCCCCCCTAATTGAAAATCCTAACTACGCTAATATATATATATATATATATATATATAGTATAAAAAATAAAAATATTAAACTATAAAATTATAACATTTACGTTAAGAAAAATAATTTTGAGTGTAATGCCATAATGAAATAAAAGTTTTATTAAAACATAGTTTTTAAAAGAATAAATAGATAATGTGGAAAATCTTAAAATTATAACTTAGACAAAGTTTGAAATGTGCCACGGAATGACCTACCTTTTGCAAAGCTTTTGTTCCACGGTTATCTTTTAGCCAATCATAGTGACAAGGCTTGTTTAGTTTAGCCTTAAGTTATTATATTGGAGTTCCAAATTAGCGATTTGTCCCCAAAACACACTAAACTCCCGACTCCAAAACTAAATGATCATGAAAACCATTCACTATAAAATATGCCCATTTAACTATCAATCTTTTTGACAAGGGAAACTAGCACCTTGATGTTGAAAGATACAAAAATACATATGTATGTTGATCCCATGTACCATTAACTCTTTAGATCATAATTCTTGAATAGATTGTGTCTCAATTTGGTGTTATTGTTCGCGCGGCACCTAAATTGTTTTGCAATATTTCTTTTGTCTTTTTAGTTGTATTGCTTGGCAACATAAGAGAACTTGTTTATTAATGTAGTTAATTGATATTGTAATGCATTGCTAAAAACTGTAAGTGTCATCAACACAAATTAATCAATCTTTCTTAACGAATCGTGTGACTCCTCAATTTGACTTGAGAGACTGGAGTAACGCTGACATTCCCCAAAAAAGTGTTCATAACACAGAACAGAACAGAACAGAACAGAACAGAGTAGTATATTGTAGCAGGTGGTCCAACTAGCAGTTCATGGCCTCCCGATGGCGAAGCAAAGTTCCCCGCGGCGGCGGCGGAAGGCCCAAACGTCAATGTTGTCACCCTTCTTCAGCGAACTGAATGAGCGGAACAACTTGAGCTCTTGGCCCTTGATCACGGTGCCACCGCTTCCGTCCCATCGAGTCAGCCACAGGTAGAACACGAACCCGCACCGTGCGTACACCCGCACTGGCAGCCCTCCGTGCGCCCGCCCCGCCGCCTTCTGCTTCTTCCTCATCTCATCTTCCGCTGCTTCCGCGCGGCACCGCTTACTAGGCTGGCCGATGTCGCCGACGAGGCTGGCCATGGCGCGCTCCTCCAGGGAGAGGAGGCTGATGAGATTGGCCGCGACGGAGTCGGTGGGAAGGTAGAGGCGGTTCTGCTGCGTGTCGAGGTCGGAATTCTCCACCCTCTTCGAGGCGATGAACCACACGCCAATGGCTTCGTCGTCGTTGCCGGAGAACTGCCTCCTCGCCAAGGTGGCCACCCACTCCGGCACAGTGGCGGTGGCCTCGCCGTCGTCGCTGGAAGACTTTCGCTTCGCCGGCATGGTGCTCTATGGATTAATTAACGAAGAATGCAAGAACAAATTAAGATTTGCAGTGTTATTTATAGATTTATAAGTTAGCAATATTTGGAAATAAAATAGAAACAGAATTCGCATTTGATTAGGATTTGGAATAATCATTCTTTTTAGGAAATTAATTGAAGTAGCCGGCTCAACAAGCCGAGTTAACTCGCGCGGTAAATTTGTTTGCAACGATTGTATAAGGCAAAATCAACTTGGATATTCTATTTAATACCAAATATGTTTGAAGCAGTAATAAAAACATCTCGTAAACAAAATATAATATTTATTAACTGATCATTATGGAATTATTCTATAATGATATCAAGTCATGCCAATTGTTTCAGTTGTTCATTCTACAAATAACTCTAGTTAAAAGTAAATAAAGAATAAAAAGGAAAAATATATATATCAGGGAATGTAATAAAATAAATAACCAATGGACAATCATAAATATTTTCAAAAGGCAGAAATTTTGACCACAATTAATGGTGACCACTGTCAAAACTTGAACGGTTAACTAAATACCTGATTTATCAAAAACATACCCATAAATCTTCTATTGATTATTTATTAGAATATTTCTTTTCACAAGAAATATTCTAATTTAAAAAACTATTTGCTCAAAAAATCAACGACATACTCTAATTTTATTGTTAAAAAAGGCTTAATTAAAAAAATATTATTAATTTAATATTGAAATTTTAGCCACATTAATTAAACTTGTTAACTTCGATGAAATTATATATTTAATTTTCACTCATTAGTTTTAATAAAAAAACTTCACCGCGAGTTAAATTGCAAACTATTTTTAAATAGTTTGAAATCTAGTATGAGGTCTAAAATTAAAAATATTGGTAAATTTGATTTTGTGAATATTGGGATTTTTCATTTTAAAAAATTAAGTTTAATTTGACGAAAAAATATATATAGTAAATAGATATATAAATCAGTATGCTCATACGTCGACTATTAGCTAAATGTACAAAATTTATTATAAAAAATTTAAACTTAAGATTCTACAAAAAAATAACTTGAATTATGATCTGTATTTCAATCTCACAAGGGTAAATTGTAGAGCAAAAGGATTTGAATAACTGCACCGACGATATTACTACTCAAGAACAAATTCTTAAAAAGAAAAAGAAAAATCAAGAACAAGCGCAACTACTTCAATGCCATATATCATTGCTGAAGTACGTAGTCGCGATCAACAATACAGATCTTAACAAGCTGTTCATCGGACAGTTCATTCACGGCCTCCCGATGGCGAAGCAAAGTTCGCCGTTGCGGCCGCCACGACGGAAGGCCCACACGTCTATCTTGTCACCCGTCTGCAGCGCACTCCATAAGTGGAACAATTTGAGCTCGTAGCCCTTGATCACGGTGCCACCGCTTGCGTCCCATCGAGTCAGTCGCAGGAAGAACACGAACCCGGACCGTGCGAACACCCGCACTGGCAGCCCTCCGTGCACCCGCCCCGCCGCCTTAGGCTTCCTATTCATCTCCTCTTCCTCTGCCTCCGTGCGGCTCCGCTTACTAGGGCGGCTGATGTCGCCGACGAGGCTGGCCGAGGCGCGCTCCTCCGGGGAGAGGAGGTCGACGAGATTGGCCGCGACGAAGTGCGTCGGAAGGTAAAGGCGGTTCTGCTGCGTCACGAGGTCGGATTTCTCCACCTTCTTCGAGGCGATGAACCACACCGGCACCCCAATGGCTTCGCCGTCGTCGTCGCCGCCGCCGCTGGTGAAGTACTGCTGCCTCGCCAAGGTGGCCACCCACTCCGGAACAGTGGGGGTGGCCTCGCCATCGCCGCTGGAAGACTTGCGCTTCGTCGTCATGGTGATGTCGAGCAGCTCAAAGCAGATTAGGATGGCGTGTTATTTATAGATTTTTTGAGTTGGAATAATTGGAAATAAGATTGGAACAGAATTAGAATTCGATTGGGATTTAAAATTATCATTCAGAAAGGATTGAAAATAAACGGTTTTATTTGGCATAATTTATTGTGATGGGAATAACTGTGATTTACAATCTAATTATAAGATTGTGTACAAAATCTAATTACAATCAAATTAGGAAATGAATTCCGGCAGCCTAGGGAAGCCACACGCGGTTAATTTGTTATTCTATTTAATATATGACACGTGGGCTTCATCAAATATAAATAAATCTTTCCATTGTAGCCTTCTTGATTATTGACATTTTTTATATTGAAATTAAACACGTATTTTTGAAGTATTATTATTATTATTATTATTATTATTCATAATCTGTTTACGATTTTAATTATATTCCAGCATCACCCTGCCATCATTTGAGTGTGAATCTAATTTTCAAGTAATGGATATCACATTAAGCACTTAATGCAATGGGGTTTTATTTTTGGAATTTTTTCTTTGGAATATTCTAAAAGTACTTTGTTGTTCAATTTTTATTTTGGTCAAAACTCAAATAAAATAGTATTAAAACATATAAAATTAATTCAAAAAAATAATCTAAGTAAGATAAAATTAGTAAAATAATTTAAATTTACAATCAATAAATAGTTTGTGCTTCTTAAAGGAAAACTTATTTACAGTTAATTACTTGGGTTAACTTTGAATTAGAGTAATTTGTCCATTACACAATTAATTTGCCACGTGCCGACCTTATCTTCATTCGTCATTCCATGCCTTCATTTACGGGTCTCGGGAGCATGGTTCAATGGTATGTATTTGGGATAAGACTGTAATGGTCAGAAGGTCAAGATTCAGTAGAAAATTTCATCGTCTTTGTAGACCTATGCTCGGGCACTTGTCACTTAGATTTCTTTATTTTACCTCCCTCTCAATAAATTAATATGAAAGTTGTTCCTAAATGACTTAATTGATTTTAATCATTACTTCAATTGGTATAATTTTATATTATTATAAGTTTTCAGAGTTGAATTTTTAATTGCTAACTATATTGTACTTATTAATCTAATACCTGAAAATCCGCATCAATTTTGCCAAACTGTAGATATTAAGAAGCTGATTTTAATGTTAGACAATCTTCCACCATCAAAATTACTTATTGAATATTACAAGAATAATTATTGAATTGACATTTAAATTATACTTCAACTTATCTATGTAGTATGTAGTCTGAGTGGATAATTTCATATTGCTAAATAAGAAAGTATGAATTTACTTTATATGGTCAAATCTGATTTGATTGAGTTACCGGGTGTTGAGTTACTGGGTCACTTGAGTGTCGAGTTACTGAGACAATTGAGTGTTGAGACTTGTGTCTAACATAGTTTTCTTAAAACAGAATTGTCCCCTCCGATAGTACTTTAAGGTTACAATGAATATCTATTTCCCAAAATATAATAGAAATACATACTACATCGACAACTACGCATCAGTTGTTCGTGAACATCTAAATGTTAGCAAAATATTCTATGTGGATAAATTTTACTCCGACTGATTAAGCATTTATGATCATACATAAGTCAACTTTCAATACAATTCAAATTTTATATATGCACCTCTGCCGGCAACGGGCCCATATGGAAAAAAGTTTCTTCCCATGATTTTTTTCACAATATCAATACTTATGAGACTCAATATAAATCAACAAAAAAATACTTTAAATTTTCCAATTTAAATTAAAATATCATCTGATACGGTGCATGAGAAGGGGGTCAGGCGGATGACGTGGTCAAAAGTCAAGCTCATGGGATGGTCAGAAGTCTAGCCCCTGTGGAGGTCAAAAGTCAAGCTTGCATGGCCATGGTCAGAGTCTCAGCTGACGGGGCAGTCAAAAGATAAGATTACAAGTTGGACAAGATCCAACATCGTTGGCAATTAAGGGCAGGGCCCACAGGCCAGGTAAAGGCGCGGAAGGAAAGGCCTCTGACGTAGAACAGACTTGGCTTACAGGTCGGGAGGTACAAATCATAGATTACAGACAGAAGCAGGTCGGTAAACAGACCTGACGTACAGGTCAGGAGGTACAAATCATAGATTACAGAGGACAGTAACAGGTCGGTATACAGACCTGGCGTACAGGTCAGGACGTACAAATCATAGATTACAGAGGACAGAAGCAAGTCGGTAAATAGACCTAGCGTACAAGTCGGGAGGTACAAATCATAGATTACAGAGGACAAAAACAGATCGGTATACAAACCTAGTGTACAGGTCAGGACGTATGGACCAGGGATTACAGAGGACCGAAGCAGGTCGGTATACAGACCTGGCTTACAGGTCGGGAGGTACAAATCATAGATTACAAAAGACAGAAGCAGGTTGGTAAACAGACCTGGCGTACAGGTCGGGACGTACGAATCATAGATTACAGAGGACACAAGCAGGTCGGTATACAGACCTGGCATACAGGTCAGGACGTACGAATCATAGATTACAGAGGACAGAAGCAGGTCGATATACAGACCTAGCGTACAGGTCGGGACGTACAAACCATGGATTATAGAGAACAGAAGCAGATCGGTATACAGACCTGGCGTACAGGTCGGGACGTACGAATCATAGATTACAGAGGACAGAAGCAGGTGACCTGAAGTACAGGTCGGGACGTATGAACCATAGATTACAGAGGACAGAAGCAGGTTGGTATACTGACCTGGCATATAGGTCGGGACATACGAACCATGGATTATAGAGGACAGAAGCAGATCGGTATACAAACTTGGCATGCAAGTCAGGATGTACGAACCATGGATTATAGAGGACAGAAGCAGGTTGGTAGGTGATGTCTACCAAGGATACAGGTCGAGACTTCTAGCCTTACGTCACAAGATACATGCACAAGTGTACAGGTCGGGAGTGTGCTTACCAAGGATACATGTCGAGATTTCTAGCCTTACGACACAAGATACATGCACACGTGTACAGGTCGGGAGTGTGCTTACCAAGGATACATGTCGAGATTTCTAGCCTTACGTCACAAGATACATGCACAAGCGTACAGGTCGGGAGTGTGCTTACCGAGGATACAGGTCGGGACTTATATCCTCACGACATTGGATAAAGGGATCAAAGAGTACAGGTCGGAACTCAAGATAAGCGGAAGCAGACCGATGCATACAGATAAGGATTTATAGCCTTATGGCTCAGGATACTTGAATCGATGAAATGTACAGGTCGGGATGTGTTAGTCAAAGATATGGATTAGGATTTATATCCTTATGGCTCGGGATACATGGATAGATGAAACGTGCAGGTCGGGATGTGCCAGCTAAAGATACAGGTCAGGATTCATAGCCTCATGGTCCAAGGTAAGCAGAATTAGATGCAGGCATACAGGTCGGGTTGGATCAAGTCAGACGTACAGCTTTGGAGTCGGGATAAACAGAACCGAACTAAGATCGAGAAGCGATATCAGATCGGGGTTAGCAAATGCAAAGACCCAGCTTAGCAATCACAAGTGGAGGATACCAGACACTACATGACAAGCAAGCAAGGAAATCATAACTGTTTGTCAGAGAATAATCAGAGTGTCAGGGAATATGCAACAGTTGGGGCTCATTACCTCTTTGGTCCTACCGCCGACCTATGAGAAGATGTCGCGTGTCATTCACCACCAGACAAAGCCTGACAACCGACATTCTTTGACACCTGTCAGACCCCAAAAACATCCGTTACAGTATAAAAAGGGATGCTTTGTCTTTACTTTTCGTCCTTTACACTGTGCTTCTGGGGAATAAGTACGTGACTTGAGTGTTGGAGGGCCTGACCTGGGGACTTTTTCCCTGGTTTCTGGTCTCTAACGACTCGGGGGCTCGTCTGAGTGTGTGCAGAGCCCTAACGTCATCATCCTGGTCATCACCCTTCGTCATCCGCCCGTGTGAACTCTTTCGAATAATGCCAGATAGATTGGACGCCGTAGCGACTTTCCGTTAACCCCCAGTACATCGAGATCCGTCTTCATCCGACTCAACTTCCGGATGGAATTATCATCCATAACTATTTTTCCTCTCCACCTTTTTCCCTGAACTTATATCCAACATTTAATTGGTTCCTCGATCTTTTTTTTATCGAGGTACGTATAACAATTAATCACCATAAAAAATGCATTTCTTTTATTTTCCACAACATTTACAATGAATTTATAGTTCAGTATCAATTAATAGATATTTTCAGCCTAAACAATAACGGTCGGCTTGGCATTTATATATATATTTAATATGACTTTATATGCAATTTTATAAAAAAATCTTTTTTTTACTTGACCTTTCAACCAAATAATTAAAGGTTAAGGTTAAAGGTGGCAAATAAAGACAGTTTCTTTTCCAACAATTTTCTTTTCTTTAGAAAAATTGGCCATGAACATTGAATACTAGTATTTTTCATGGCGGTCCCATTCAAATAAAAAAGGCACCTTTTAAAAACGCATAAACTTGCAGCATTATTTTTACTTGTGGCATGAGAAATGACTGCTTTATTGACTTGATAGATTCTGTCTGTAGCAGTCGTGGAGCTAAGAATTGCATTATATTTCTCAAAGAATTGTCTCAATCGTTACATTAACACAATTACTCTAGATATGTTAATTTGGTTCTTAATAACATCTTAAAGCAATTTTTTATAGATATCATAATTAAAAGTGCGATACATTTATACTTTTTATAATTTATACTGCAAATGAATTTGCACCTAAAAGATAATAAAATGTTTTTTATATCATAGTTAATCACAAGCTTCATCTATGTTCTTTATAATGCAAAACAATTTACTGTGAAAATTTTAGAGGAAAATTTTCTTCTACTATTGCAAAATGTTTCGTTTCAAGAAGAATAAATGTCAAATCGCAAAGTCGTGGATGACGGACGAGAGCAGTGGAATTTAGAATATGTTTCATTTAAAATATTTAAAAAAAATTAAAGAAATGAAAAAGTGAGAGAAAATAAACGGATATGAATAATTTTTTATATTTTTATGGAAATGGATTTAATAAATGGACAAGTCAATTTTAAAAAATATTAAAATAATATTTAACCTATTTTTCATTTTAAAATATTCTTATTTTAGCAAATTTCTAGAAACGGCTATCACAGTATTAAGTAAAATTAATTAAATTGGAGTAATTTTTGACTAAATTAAGAATTTAATCTTAAAAAAAAAAGCTAAATATCGAAAATGACTTCCATAGGATTCGCATTCGTATCTATATATAATAATATCAGGTCCCATGATAGGACAAGAATAGTATGTGCCAAACAAGACCCGTGTATAAATCTGACATGTCACAGAATGGACCTCTGAATACGATGGCTGCCCTTTCGACTACGGGAAGGCAGATGATTTACCACCGCTAACTCGATGCAAAATTGAGTTCTCAAGGATAGATCCATTCGATTTAATTTCAAAGATACATATATTTTGAAAGAAATCTAAATGGGAAAATCTCTACTGATGTATCTTGGCTGCTGCAATCAGTATTCCGTTCAAATTTGGATGGACTAGCATGGTAATTTGGGGTTAATGAAACCGAAGTAAAAGAGATTTACTACCACGTCACTTTTATGGTAAAAAATCTTAAAATTTTGAAAATATTTCAGTGATAAAGAGTACGGACAATGTATAGAGTTGTCTGGTGGCCTTAGTAAAGGTAAAATATTCGATTATATAATTCATAATTTGACTGTCTATCTATCCTACAATGAACATGCCACAATTCACGACCATATCCGATGGCTTACCTTTGAATTAAATTGCTCTCGTAGCGATTCTACTACTCTAACTTTATCTGTCGTCGGCTCTTCCACTTTCGGAGGGGGCATGATCTCGATGGATGGATTTTGCATCTCCCACCATTAAAGGCCGTCTGCATCTAGATCCCCTGCAATAGATTGCTGGAGCTAGTGATATTTGAATAACGGCGGCCATGGTGGCGGCGGCTGCGGAGGTGAAACTCTTGGGGATGTGGGCGAGTCCGTCAGTACGGCGCGTCGAGTGGGGGCTGCAGATGAAAGGCATCGAGTACGAGTACGTGGAGGAAGACCTCGCCAACAAGAGCGCCGCCTTGCTCCGCCATAACCCCGTCCACAAGCAGGTCCCCGTGCTCCTCCACGGTGACCGCGCCGTCACTGACTCTCTCCTCATACTCGAGTACATCGACGAGACATGGGTGGGGAGGCCACTGCTGCCCCGGGACCCCTACCGTCGTGCCTCGGCGCGCTTCTGGGCTAAATTCGCAGAAGAAAATGTCCTGAGTTTTTTCCCATGAAATCAAATTTTGGATTTGAATAATTTCAGTAATTATTAGAGATCTTGATAGGAGAAACTTGTGCTACAGTGTCGTGAAGCGACGAAGAAAGCTTTCTTCGAGAGGGGCGAGGAGCGGTCGGAAGCAATAGAGCAATTAAGAGAACAATTGCAGAGGTTGGACGAGGAGCTCGAGGGAAAGAAGTTCTTCGGCGGCGTGGAGATCGGGTTCGCAGACTTGGCCGTCGGATGGATGGCGTTCTGGCTGGGGGTATCGGAGGAGGTGGCCGGTTTCACGGTGGTGGACGCCAAGAAGCTGCCACGGTTCGCCGAGTGGATGGACGACTTCCTCCGCGTTCCCGTGATCAGGGACAACCTGCCACCTCGCGAAAAAACGGTGGAATTTTTCCGCTACTACCGCGACCAACAGTTGGCCGCCGCCGCCGCCGCCAAGTGAAACTATAGTTAAATGTCTCTCTGCCTTCACTCGCGCAGAGTTTTCTTATATTAAAACGTCTATCAAGTGTTCTACTTGAGTTGGATTGAGTTGACATTCTGTCATGTTAGTGCTTAACAGAATATGGGTAAAGAAAGATTCAGAGATTCACTGCAAGGTAGGTTTATTGAAAAAAAAAAAAAAAAAAAAAAACTAATATACAATTTTACTATAATTTTTAATATTTTATAATACTGTTAAAAATTAAATCTAACATCCTTTCAATTCTCTTAAAAGATAATATGGCATCCAATTCTTTTGCTTTACTCTGGTGATTTTTTCCCCGTGATTCGTTTTTTCTTTACCATCCGCGCTTCGAGGTAAAGCTTTGAGATCATCAATTTGGAGTGAGCAGTAGCTGAGATCATCAGGAATTCAACGGAGGAGGCTAATAACATCATTCGCTTAAGGTCGAGGAGCAACGGCACCAGTGACGAACGAACACCTCTCCATAGCGGAGACGCTGATTCATTGTGTCTGCATGATCTTGCAGTGCTGGAGATGCCGATTCATCATGGCTACGCGATCTTGTAATAGGGGTAGGGGCATGGTCGTTTGATCTTGCTATTGGCACCTAGCTAGTTAGGGTTATGACAAGGAGGTGTTGCTACTGCTGAAGTGACACGATAACATGCCCAAGCAACATGATAGATCGGCATTTGATAGTACTGAGAGAATCCTTTCAACTCTTGTCGTCTTTGGAGACTCCTTTCTTTACCCTAGTGCATAGAGTTTCAGATGATCTTAAGATTAGGATGCAGGTAACTCATGCTACTTACGACTTGCACTTTGACATTGTAGAGTTTGTTAAGGTTTACTAGATAGTGAATGAATATTGATTAGATTAGTAGCTATTGTATTCGGGCATAACATGAGTTAGATTGGTTTATCTAATTATTGTGTTAGCTCAACCCCGGCTTAAGGTATAGATCATTAATTAATGACTTATGCCTAGGAGCCTAATTTTATTGGGACCATTATGATTAAAATTTTTTCTTTATTATTTTTATAAAATCTTTGACAAATTGTCAGAATTTTAAATTGCATGAGCATCATGCGGACATCCACGCTACTTCGATTCCCGGCCCTATTTACACTTTCACCTATCTCTTTAATGGCTACAATTTAATTATGCATTTGTCTTTTACCAATACATGTTATAATTAAATCATACTCATTTATAAGACCGATTACCTAATCCAATAAATGTCAGGTCCTTGCATTTTTTGTCCATCTCTAATGCAAGCTTTGTTAAAGATTTGTAAAATTTAAAAACTTCATTAAAAAGTTTTTATGATTATGTAGGTGAGGTTTGAGGTTTTTAATTCAAGAGCTAGCATGTTTAAATTTTCAAATTTATTTTTTCTTTTGAAGATGGAGCTAATAATTAATGTACATGATTGACCTTTTTAAATACTTTAAAAATAAATTTTTTGATGAAGTAATTATAATGTTTCAGTTTATAAATAATTAGTAATAATTAAAATTATATTTTTTTATTTTAAAAATAAATATATTTGAGATAAGTTAAAAAAAATACAAATGACTATAATTAAATTAAATTGATAAAATAATTTAATATTAAATAAAATGATAAATTATATTAAATTATGAATTATAAATTAATTAATTTATTAATTGTTAATTATAAATAAATTAAATTAAAGATTATAATTAATTAAAATATCAAATGAAAACTATATAAAAATATTAAATGGAAAAATTGTATGTAGATTTTTTTAAAAAAAATTGTGAAGAGAATAGTAGATTTGTATTGAAATTGATGTAATATGCATGAAGCTATGCAACTACATGTGGAGAGAATTACAAAAACAAAATTCACTCAAAATTTTAACGATTGAGAATGTTTCAATAAATTTTTATAATGTTGATGTGACATATTAAAATTCTAAAAAAATCTCATTCAAAACTTTAAGGATTAAAGATGCCCTTAGTTGCTTTATTGCTTATGATATTTGACTTTGGGTCTTTTTTTATTTTATTCTATTCTTCATCTAATGAGAGAGAGGATTCCTAAGCTCTAGAGGGTGAAGGATAACTGTGTCATTTTGCTGGGAGTAACTGCAATGTAGTGGAAGGTAGATATTACATATGCTATTTTTTGTTCTGTTATGTTCTTCTTCGCTCTTTTCTCCTTTTTCGATAGGACAGGAACTAAGAAATTTTGTATATTGTAATTGATCCTGTCCGAAAGTCGAAGAGATGACAAGTTAGGGATGTGACGTTCCCGCTGATCACCTGTAGACTCCGCTCCGACCTGCAACACAGATGACGTCAGTGTCGAGCCAGGGAAAGGGTCCCAGCTTTGGTCCTTCAATCCTTAAGTCAGTCACCGATGATGAAATATAAGGTGGAGCAACAACTATAATGAACAGTAGCAACAACACTGTATTGCGCATTGCGTACCTCCGCCGATGCTTGGACTCCCCTTTATATAGAGCTTCTGTAGTGCGCGTGCACACTCCCCAAGGTGGGCACTCATCCCCAAGTTTTCCTTGAAAAGACTTGTTGGTAAAGTGTCCCTGACACAATACCTTACACAGGGCGAGCATATCTCTGAAGTGACAGGCGACACTAACTCCCAAAAGGATATCGTTGGATATCATAGAGAGAGTATATTGCTAGGCCGAGTGGGTTGGTCGCTCGGCCGATCACCTCACTGTTCCTTATGTCTCGTACGCTCGGCCAAAATTTTGCTCTGCCAATATCGAATCCTGGTGTCTGGCTGAGCGGGGTAGCCGCTCGGCCGAAGTTCTACTCTGTCAATGTCGAATCCTAGTGTTTGGCCGAGCAGGATAACCGCTTGGCTCGGCTTCTGTATACCATCTTCTTTGACGACCTCCCTTATTGAGCGTTGGTTGTTCGGCGTATTACCTGAGTTGGACTTGGGGTCGGATCGGCACCTTCTACCCTCGGTCGGAGCGTGGTAGCCCTGACCGGCCGATGATATCTGAGCATTAACCGCTTTGACTTTGACCTCCATCATGATAACTATTCTTCATGGGATGGGATCCCTCCTTACCATCGCATCAGTAGCTTTTTTATTTCAAAGTCCATAATAATTTTTTTTTATTAGTCGATCATATGTAACGTGCTATATATAGATCTAAGTGTTATTCCCCTCTTCTCTTATATTATTTTCAACTTGTTTCTGTCGACGAGAAAGACACCGGTATTGAAGTGTTTTCATATCACCAAGCTAATTTGGCATGTGCTCCTGTATTTCTATTCTTTTATTAGCTATTGGGAAAAAATTATTTATAGTACTATTTAATAGATTATACTACTTAAATTAATCGATCTAAATATAATTTAATATCCATTTTTTTATTATATTTGTGAAGAAAATAATAGACTTTGAAATATCATCAAATTGAAATTACATAGTATAAATCAACTTTTAGTGTTCATTTAATTTTAAGTAATTTTATTTTGACAAAATAGAAATGACTTGTATTTCCTTTTTTATTATTATTATTTGAATATAAATATGTTTATAAAAAATTTAATTCAGGATATACAAAATGTATGAAAAAAATAAAAATTTTTATTCAATCTCAGAAAAGTGTACTGATAGATTTATCGGTAATTTATCAAAGGACGCATGTAGAAATTTAAATTTACCAAAAGACGTACACTATTTTGATATTTACCAAAGAACGTATTTTTTTAAGTGCATTTTCTATTTTACCCTCTTGACAATTTGACTTTTTCTATTGTTTTTCTTTTCTCCATTGTATTTCTCTCTTCTCTTTTTTTTATTGGCATGTAGAACATATGAATAACATTAGTCAATTTTTTAATAATATTTTAATACATTTGAAGAAGCAAAAATAAACAATGAATAACATCTTTGAACTCCTTGCAATTTCAGAAATCCACTGTAACTAAAATGAGTATAATCGGAGCTCTCTAGGTCGATCAGTGAGTTTCGGTCAAAACCCCCTGATGGACCTAGAGAGCTCCGATTGCACCCATTTCAGTTTCTATGGATTTTTGAAATTACAAGGAGTTGAAATATAATGTTCATTATTTATTTTGGCTTTTCATAGATGTTAACATACAAAATGAAAGATTAGTCAAAAACGTCCATGTTGGGCCTGATATGAGTCCATATCAGGCCCAACATGAGTTTTTTTGTCGATTCTTTGATTTTATATATTAATATCTATGAAAAGGCGAAATAAATAATGGACATCATATTTGAACTTCTTGCAACATCAGAAATCTATAGGAACTGAAATGAGTGCAATCGGAATTCTCTAGGTCCATCAGTGGATTTTGGTCCTAGAGAACTCCGATTGCACCCATTTCAGTTCCTATGGATTTCTGATATTACAAGAAGTTCAAATATGATGTCCATTATTTATTTTGACTTTTCATAGATGTTAATATATAAAATCAAAAAATCAATAAAAAAACTCATGTTGGGCCGGATATTGACTCATATCAGGCCCAACATGGGCCTGATATGGAATGATATCAGGCCCACGTTGGGCCTGATATGATTTCATATCAGGCCCAACGTGGGCCTGATATGAAATGTTCCAAATGTATGTATCCAAGTCGTTCTTGGTAGTACCTCTAAGATTATAGATATTGGGGTACATAATCTTGGGATGAATAGTCGAGTATGAGTGGATTACTATTCGTCAATTTGAATTTTAGTACTAGACTAACTAAATTTCTGGTTATGAAGAGTCAATGTAGCCATGATTCAAGACAAGCAAACTGTTACATTCTTAGCTATTATTGTATTCTTTGGTGCAGTACAATGTCACATAATGATCTTCTCATACATTAATTGCTTCTCGAAATCTGTAATGTTATGATACAACACTACAAGAAAAATCCTCATAGATATCAATTTTCCACCATTGTCTATTATAAAATCGACCGATGTCTATGAAAGCGATGTAAAAGGTCTGTCATTTTAGACATCGGGTTATAACCGGTATAGTATCACTTAACGACACCAGTTTTCGAATCGGTTATGAACCGGTGTAGTATCACTTAACGACACCATTTCAGCAACGGTGTAAAATCGATGTAATATATGTTAATAACATCAGTTTTGGCAGCGGTTTACGACCGATGTAATATTAACAACACCAATTCCATCAATGATGTAAAACTGATGTAATATCAGTTAATGACATCGGTTTTGGCAGCGGTGGAAAACCGATGTAATATCAGTATTGTTTAACGACATTCGATTTCTGAAACAGTGAAAAACCGATATTATACAACATTTTAATAGTACAAAATTTAGTTAATATTATTATACATCGGTGTATCTAAACACACCAAGTCAATATCCTTGTAACCAACACATAAAGATTATTCTTACAACATAAAAAGATAATAGATATTGTACACATCAAGTCCGTATCCACAAATTACACAAATATTCTTCTTACAACATCAAAAGGTAATAGATATTGTATACATCAAGTCAGTATCCATAAAATATACAAATATTCTTTTTACAACATCAAAAGGTAATAGATATTGTACACATCAATATAGTATCCGCAATTTACATTCCATGCAAATGCATGCATCATCCAAAGTTTTCAAAAATCAAATACCTTTCCTACTTAAATGTAATCTAGCATGCATTCAGCCCACTCGAACCACACTTCATCAATTTCAACTCTGGAGTACTTGAGATTTGTAAACTGTAAAAACACATAAATAATATATTAATAAACCAAGACTAAAAATCATAGTTGAAAAAAGCAGTAAGAGCACCAGGTAACAAGATGACTAATTGGAATGCTTAAAAAGAGAAATATTCATCAATTATCTCAACCACATCATATAGTGATAGATCTATCATTCCTAGGAACTTAATATAATCTAAACCAGAAATTATTGCAACGAAATTTTCTTATAGTTGCAATTTAATTAATCAATACTTATCTACGACTTACAGTATGTACAAGCAGAAAGATATAAACAAAAACAAATTTCACCAAGTCTAAATATCTAAAACGCTATAAAAAAAGGTTATTTGTTGAAATATATGCAATTTATAACCTTAGTATTAAACACCAATTCTTTGCAAGTTGAATACTGAAATATAAGCCTTTTTTCACTAGAATTATTGCTGATATGGATATTCTTACAAGATTTATAGTTTTGGTTATCAGCTAGAGGGACTATATGTATTTTATTCGAGTATAAACTTAATTGTATTCCAAGATAATTAATTATGATGTCTAAATCATATTATCTTATGACAAATTAATGACAGGGGCTAAATCACCTTGATTTTTAGCCCTTGATTAAAACGAGTGGTTCATCCATAGCTTGCTTTAAATGTGACAAAACAGAGTCTGCCAGGATAAAATCATAAAAAAATGCTTGGAATAATTAGAAATTTATTAGAATCTAAAAGGAATAATTAGAATATTATAGCACTGAAAGGACTACACAGAATCACACTCAAATGAACTTTTGGCCATGTAAGGACAAGGATTAATTCTCAAGTCAAATAGAGAGAAAGGTCAGTTCAATTAATGGCTAAATCCGAGTAAGAGCAAGGTTCAATATGGATCTTGAGATTTATCGCATTGTCTTTTTTATATATTTAGTTCATTATTTTTGTATTTTAATGTACATTGAATTTTATGAAACATTGTGTTCTGGTAAGAGCTAAAGAATGTTGATACGATTCATGTTTTGTGGGGTCGATAGGATGATGTTATTATGAGTCAAGGCCACAAGTGAGTCAAAAGTCAAGCTGACATGGAGGTCAGGAGGGTCAAAAGTCAAGCATCCGTGGCCGGTCAGCAGTCAAGCTGATGTGGAGGTCAGGAAGGTCAGAAGTCAGGCCGCCGTGGCCGGTCAGCAGTCAGGCTGACATGGACAGCAGGGAGGTCAAAAGTCTAGCTTACGTGGCCAAAGTCAAAGTCTTAGCGGACAGGGTGGTCAAAGGAGGGGATTATAAGACTAGCCCTGATAGTGAGTAATAAACGGGCCCGCGGGCCAGGTATAGCTAAGGACGGAGACTACAAGCAAACAGGTCTGGTACAGACCCAACGTGCAGGTCAGGACATCCAAGCCAAGGATCAGAGGTCTGCTTACAGACCCAGTGTGCAGGTCGGGACATCCAAGCCAAGGATCTCAGGTCTGCTTACAGACCTGACGTATAGGTCGGGACATCCAAGCCAAGAATCACAGATCTGCTTACAGACCCAGCGTGCAGGTCGGGACATCCAAGCCAAGGATCAGAGGTTTGGCACAGACCCAACGTGCAGGTCGGGACATCCAAGCCAAGGATCAGAGGTCTACTTACAGACCCAGCGTGCAGGTCGGGGCATCCAAGCCAAGGATCAGAGGTCTGGCACAGACCCAACGTGCAGGTCGGGACATCCAAGCCAAGGAGCAGAAGTATGGATACAGACCCAGGGTGCAGATCGAGATGTGCAGGCCAGAGATAGCAAATGACAAAGGCAGATCTGGATACAAGCTTAACATAGATCGGGGCATACAAGTCAAGGGTAATAGTATATAAAAGCAGGGCGAGCCCAGATCTCGGAACGCAGGCTCGTCGGTCAGACACTACAGGACAAATCAGCCAAGGAATCGTAACTGCTTGTCAGAGAGAATAATCAAGGTGTCAGGGAGTATGCCAACAATCGGGGCTCAATACACCTTCGGTTTTGCCGCCAGCCTATCAAGAAAAGCCATGTGTCAATCATCGTTAGATAAAGCCTGACAGCCGACATTCCCTAACACCCAACAGACCCAGAAACTTCCGTTGCAGTATAAAAAGGGATGTCTTGTCCCTTATGCAGGTACGCTCACTCGTCATTTCTCACTAGTCTCTACTTTTCATCCTTTCTCTCCGATTTCTGGGGAAAAAGTACCTGATTTGAGCGTCGGAGGGCCTGACTCGGGGACTTTTTCCCTGGTTTCTGGTCTCTAACTACCGGGGGATTCGTCTGAATATGCGCAGGGCTACAGCATCATCGTCCTGATCATCTCTAGCCATCAACCACCCGTGTGAACCTTTCCAAGGAGGGTACCAGGCAGATTCAACACTTCAACGACTCTCTGTCAACTTTCCGCACAACAAGGCCCGCCTTCATCCGACTCAGCTTCTAGACGGGATCAAATTTGGCGCCGTTTATGGGAACACAATCGCCTATTCCGGAACATGAAGATGGAGGAGTCTGGCTGTATCCATGTCACAATGACCGTCGGAGAGTACGAGCTGTTTAAGGAGTCCAAAAAGCGAGCAGCCTCCGAGAAGCAGGCAACTGTTTCACGACCATGACAAGCTCCTGCTGAAGCTTCCAAGGAGCCCCTTCCTATCTCAGATCGGGGCTTTAAGAGAAAGCAGCCTGAGGTATTTCCTCAAATTCCTTATCATGAGCCTGGCGGGGGGTATTACCAGCCAGAGCCCTAGGGTCACAGTCTCAAGAAGGAGCAGCCTCAAGCCTCTATGGCTGAGAGTTCCTTGCCGTGAGATTCGAAGAAGGGGAAGGCCTTTGTCGTACCTGAGGTATTCCCAGAGGATCCGGATGAGAGAGTACCTTTCTTGACCAGGATTTTAAATGAAAGATTGCCTAAGGGTTATAGAGCTCCGTCGATCGGAGAGTATAACGGGAGTAAGGACCCGGAAGAGCACTTGCGAAAATTTAAAAATGCAGCCCTGCTGCACCAATACAGTGATGCTGTCAAATGTAGAGTTTTCTTGAACACTTTAGCTGGCTCGGCCTTGAAGTGGTTCGATGGGCTACCTTAAGGGTCCATTACCTGTTTTTTGGACTTCAAAACGGCTTTTCTACGTCGATTCGCTAGCAGCAAGAAGTATCAGAAGACAGATCATTGTCTCTTCGCCCTAAAGCAAGGGCCGACTGAGCCCTTAAGAAGTTATATCAACCGCTTTAATCAAGTGGCTCAAGATGTCCCCACTGCCACTTCAGAGATTCTGATGAGTGCCTTCTCTCATGGATTGGGAGAGGGAGAATTCTTCAGAGATCTCATCAAAAATCCAGCTCAGAATTTTGATGAGATGGTGGAAAAAGCTGCTTCTTATATCAAAGTGGAAGAAGCACAAGTAGCTCGGAGGAAGGTTGAAAGACCACCTCCCTCCGCCAACAAGCAAGAAAGAAGGGTACCTCAACCACCCCCTCAACCTCTGCCGCGAGCTCGGAAGGCCAGACCTGCATTTCATCCCGGGCCGGAAGTCAGACCCGTACCACGAGTTGCCGCCATGCATGTTCCTCGACCAGGGCCATGGAATAATCGGTACTGTACCTATCATCGGTCACGTACGCATGATACTAATCATTGTTTTCAGTTTGCTCGAGACTCCAAGCGGGCTGCCGAGATGGGTTTACCTCTGCCCGAGCTAGCTCCTCAATTGATCAAGATGATGGAGGAGCAAAGGCGGGCGACTGGACAGGCCGGGCAATCTCGCTCTGACTTCGCAGGACCCAGTACTCATCAGCCTGGCCGGGGAAAAGAGCCAGAAGGATCACGGGAGGCTGAGAATAGAGGTAATGCTGCTGTCAGAGAGATCGGCATGATCTCTGGAGGGCCAACTAACGGAGATTCAGGGAGAGCATGCAAGTCTCATGTCCGTCGCTTGGAGGTTCACGCCGTCGGATGCAGTCAAGAGCAAGCTGCCGGCCCTGTTATTAGCTATAACAGGGCCAGCAGACTTGGAGGGCCTGGAGTTGCCTCATGACGATGCTCTCATTATCAAAGCCATCATTGCCAATAGCCGAGTGGCTCGGGTTTTTGTCGACACCGGGAGCTCGGTCAACATTCTATTCAGGACCGCATTCGAAGAGATGCAAATTGATGCTGCTGAACTCCAGCCGGTGGCCACATCTCTATACGGATATACAGGCAACGAAGTGAAGCCTATGGGTCAGATCAAGCTGGCCATATCTTTGGGCACCGAGCCGTTGGTGCGCACAAGGAGGAGTACTTTTATAGTAGTGGACTCCCCTTCTTATAATGTCATTTTGGGAAGGCCCGCCCTGCATGAATTTAGGGCTGCTGTTTCAACCTTCCATCAAAAAATCAAATTTTTCGTGAGCGAGCAGGTCAGAGAAGTTAAAGGGGAACAGAGGGTTTCTCGCCGGTGTTATATTGACATGGTCCGAGTGGAGGCTCGGAAAAATCAAAGGATGCAAGATGGCGGTGTCCATGCTGTCAAGAGGAGTCTCTGCCTATAGCTAAAGAGCCCATCCCTGGGGAAGAAGTACAATTGCACACCGAGCGACCCGAAAGTTTGACCCGGGTGGCAAGCGACCTACCCTCTTTCCTCAAAGAAGAGTCAATTTAGTGTCTGATCCATAACCGAGATGTCTTTGCCTGGTCTACTCAGGAGCTTCCCGGGGTCAAGCCGGAAGTGGCCGAACATAAGCTGCATTTATTACCAAATTCCAGACCTATCAAACAAAAGAAAAGGAATTTTTCAACAGACCAGAATAAAATAATAAGAGCCGAGGTAGATCAGCTCAGGAAGGCAGGACATGTTCGGGAGGTTCAGTTCCCATCATGGCTTTCCAATGTTGTCACGCCCCCAGAGGAGTCCCTGTCCGAGAAAATTTCGGCAGCATCTCCCCTGTACGACGGACAATCAAAAATTTCTACAAGCACTAAATACTCAGCCACAGGCGGCTGGAATCATAACAATAAATAAAATCAATCACCACGCAGTTTATATATATATTCAGCCTCTGGCTGACACAACCACGCAGTAATAATACTCTGACTCGAAATCCACCCTACTCAACTACACTCGTAAAGCCCAAATCCGATTTTTCTTACCTCTTCTGCCGTTCAGGCAGGCATGTAGTAGAATAAAACCAAATCCAATTTCATCGACATCATAAAATCCATACAACGTCCATAGGTGGAATAAATCTAAAACATAACAAGTTTTAAATAGTCTAGAACAGAAAAGAAACCAAAACGGAAACCAAATCCTATCCTCGAGGTCTGCAGGGACCAGCAACTCGAACTCTCTCCGACAGATCAACCAAAATATCAACAATGGAGGCGGGTGAGTCCAACACTCGCGGTACAATTGATATGCAAAGTAAAGAAATAACACCTAACACTAATCATACAGTCTCCTGCTATAAGAAAGATATAAATATGCATCTGAAGTAAGCAGAGAATGTCATTAACCAGTCCGAGTATAAGGTCAAACAACCGAGTGGTATAGGAATCAGATGCATGTCAAACATAGGCATCCAAACAATATGCAGCATATAAATGCAACAACCACAAACACAAGCAATAAATGCATCATGCATATGATGCCAATGATGCGTCCTGGTCACCCCCGACGCCATCGATCATCTCATACAAAAGTGAGGTAGGGCGTGACAACCGTACACTCTGTCGTCACTACTCCCGATGAGTGACCGAGTGGACGGGATCTGTCGGAGTACACTTATCCTCCTACCCCAAATCATAGATGGGGGAGCGCAATGCTCTCAACTCCTGGTACTCAAAGACGGGAGGAATCCTGTCGGATAACTCTTGTGTCACACTACCCATGAGGGGACCAACGGTGCCTAACAGTCCCTGCTGCGACACACACTGCCGAATCGACCACTAACCCATGAGTGGTGGTGTGTGCAGATCCATGTATCGGCGATGTGCTCAGGAATAATGGAGCGGACTATCGCACAAGATGCAATCATGCAAATGATGCATGGCAATAACCATATAAACATCGACCTAATCCATATATATAGAAATGTGCACCCTAGGTCAAAGAATCATATCAAATCAAGGTACACAGAAGGTATAAAACCTAGGTCCCGAACATGGTCAAGCATGGCATATCACTACCCCTATAAGCATGTATAAACAGGTAAAAATATACCTGAGATGCAAAACCAATCAATCAATCAAGCATGTAAGATTTGGGTAGTGATTAACCGATATAGATAAGAAACATAATTAATGAAACATGTTAATTCCATTACTAAGCATATCAAAGACAACAAGAGTCAAAAGTACCCGCCTCCAAATAAGAAATGTCCAATCCAACGTCGAGATACCGTCTCGCGTCAAAGTCCTGTGTTATCAAACAGATAATGTATTTAGCTATATAACTAAATAAAAATCTCCAAACCTATTTAATAACCTTATCCTTCCTTAGAAATGGAATTGATCCCATATAACAAAACAAGCAATGGATTAAATTCAATACCAATCCAATTCTATACATAACCTAATTCATCATATAAACTTAACTCACATCTACCATCATAATAGTCCAACCAACACAGAATCTACTACAAGGATCTGTTATCCTACACCTTACCTAGATTCCCAGCAGAAACGTTGCTGCCTAAGAAAAGTAGCCGCTGTTAGAAAGCTGCCGAACCCAAAACAAACCACAGAACAGCACCTTGCTGGAAATTCTTCCCACGAAACAGATCAATATGGTATCAAGCAATAATATCCTTGATCAGAACAAGAACAAATATCAAGCTATGGGAATCATAGATCTAAACACCAACCTAATTAACAACCTAACCTTACCTTAATCGATTTGTCTCCGAGAAAAAAAAATGAAGCAAGGCCGACTGTAAAAATCAAACCCAGGGCACGGGACTGGTGAGGAAGATCCCTGCGATCGCCGGCTGCTCAAACACGAAACAAGGCAGTGGCTGGCAGTGGCGTCGGAGCCGGCTACAAGCTAGGGCACGGTGTTGGCGCAGGGGTGATCGAGAGTGAGGGGGTCTCGGAACAGATCTGGTGGCCGGCACTGCTCTGTGCGACGGCGGCTCTCGGCTCCCGGCGATCTAAGGCACAGACGATGGCGGCCGGCTGTCGACGCTAGGCTAAGAAGAAGGGTCGGCGTCGACTCGGCCGGTGGCGGCGACGCGATGCAACGAAACTGATCTTCCTTCCGGCGAGCCCCTGCTGGCCGAGGGGTTTCTGTCGCGAGGAGGAGGAGGAACCACCGCGGGCGGCAGCGGTTAGGGCAGAGAGATTTCGCGTGGGGAAGAAGGGGCGCGACACGGTTTCGGCGAGAGAGAAACGGCGATAAAAGCAAAGGAAAAAGAAATAAGAAAATAAAAAGGAAAAGGATATATAAATATAATCTTTTCCTCGCTTAAATCGGGTAGCCTAAACAGGCATTTTCCGGACCCCGTTCTTGTTCCCGTTAACTCGTCCATACGAGCTCCGAAAAATTCCCGAAAAATGTCCAAAAATTCCGGAAAAATCCCTTATTAATATTCGCCTATTTCCGGTATTTTACAAATGTAGTCTTGGTGAAGAAGCCCAACAATAAGTGGAGAGTGTGCATAGACTTCCGGGACCTCAACCGAGCTAGCCCTACAGACTGCTATCCTCTACCCCGGATTGATCAAATGATGGACTCCACGGCTGGCTACGAGAGGATATGTATGCTGGACGCCTACCAGGGGTATCATCAGATACCTTTAGCAAGGGAGGATCAAGAAAATGTTAGCTTTATTACGGCTGACGGTACTTTCTATTATACTGTCATGCCCTTTGGTCTCAAGAACGCTGGAGCCACATACCAACGAATGATGGATAAAATCTTCCAGGAGCAGATCGGGCGAAATGTAGAGGTCTATGTAGATGATATGCTCATCAAATCCCCGCTGGCCGTGAACTTGATCAAAGATATGGAAGAGACATGCAGGACTCTCCGGCAATATGGGCTGAAGCTGAATCCCTTGAAATGCTTATTTGGAGCTAAAGGAGGAAAATTCTTGGGTTACCTGGTGACTGAGCGAGGAATAGAAGCCAATCCTGAAAAAGTTCAAATACTAAAGGATATGCAGCCTCCTTAAAATTTAAAAGAAACCCATAAGCTGGTCGGCAGAATAACAACCCTGTCAAGATTTATTTCCCGATCTGCAGACCGAGCTGCTCCTTTCTTCAAGGTGCTAAGGAAGGCCTCCAAATTCCAATGGGATGAAGAATGTATCAAAGCTTTCAAAGAACTGAAGAAGTATTTGGAGACTCTCCCTTCTCTCTTTAAGCCAGTTGTAGGAGAACCTTTATGGGTCTACTTGTCGGCTACCCCTGAGGCTATAGGGGCCATGCTCGTTAAAGAACATGATAATGTACAACGACCAGTGTATTTCTTTAGCCATTTATTGAAAGGGGTCGAGTCTCGATACACGACCCTAGAGAAGTTGGTTTATGGATTGGTCCTTATGGCTCGGCAGTTGAGACCCTATTTCTTATCGCATCCCATCACAGTCTTAACCAATAGCACTATGGGAAGAGCGCTAACTAATGTAGAAGTTGTAGGTCGGCTTATTAAATGGGCAACGGAGTTGGGAGAATATGACATACAGTATCAGCCGTGCACCGCCATTAAGGCGCAGGTCTTGGCAGATTTCTTAACAAAAGTTCATCAGACCAACTTTGAAGAAACCTGGAAGATATACGTGGATGGGTCTGCTAATCACCAGGGAAGCGGGGTTGGGGTCTTGGTAATATCTTCTCACGGAGATATACTCCAACTGGCAGTTCGATTGAATTTCCGAGCCACGAACAATGAAGCAGAATACGAGGCTTTGTTGGCAGGACTGCAAGCAGCCCGGCACATAGGGGCAACCCAGGTAATCATTTATTCAGATTCATAGTTGGTAACTCAGCAAGTGACAGGCAACTTTCTGATAAATTGTGATAAATTGAAAGTGTACCGGGAAGCTTATGAGAAGATGAAGGAAGAACTTACAGAGGTCACTGTAACCAAGATACCCAGGTCGGAAAATGAGAGGGCAGATGAGTTAGCAAAGATGGCCAGTTCCTTAACTACTTGGGTGTTGGATCGGTCAACGGCACAAACTTTTCTTATAGCCTAGATAGATCTGCAAAACAATATAGAAGCAACTATTGATTGGCAGGCACCCATGATCAATTATCTCAGGCAGGGTATCTTACCAACCGATCCAGAAGAGTCACGGCTAATTAGGAAGCAAGCGCATGTTTATGTAATGATTGGAGATCAGCTCTACAAGAGGTCCTTCTCTCGACCTTTACTCAAATGCTTGGGGTTAGAGGAAGTCGACCAGGCCTTGCGAGAAATACACCTGGGATGTTGTGGCAATCATGTTGGCGGTCGGACATTATCTCGTAAGGTACTCCTGGCCGGGTATTTCTGGCCCACTTTACAGAGGGATGCTCACAAGTTGGTGAATACATGTTTGTCCTGCCAGAAACATCAAAATTTGACACATCGACCTACGACCCTTTTGAGAACGTCTATAATTTCATGTCCTTTTGATCAATGGGGCATGGATATCGTGGAACCATTTCCGATGGAACCTGGTCAGAGGCATTTCTTATTAGTGGCAGTGGACTATTTTTCTAAGTGGGAGAAGCAGAAGCCCTGGCCCGGATCACAGAAGATGTCGTCATTCAATTCATGTGGAAGAACATTCTTTGCAGATTTGGTATTCCTCACAAGCTGGTGTCTGACAATGGAAGGCAATTTCAAGGACAAAGAATCCAGGCCTGGTGTAAGGGATTTGGCATAACACAAGCCTTCACTTCAGTAGCATATCCACAAAGCAATGATTAGACCGAGGTAATCAACAGAGAAATAGTACGGGGTCTGAAGGTCAAGCTAGATTATGTTGGAGGCAATTGGGTGGAAGAACTGCCAAGCATTCTGTGAGCCTATCGTACAACACCTCGGGAAAGTACAGGTCTGACACCATTCCACCTGGTTTATGGCAATGAAGCAGTTTTACCCATAGAAATTGGAGTGCCATCGGTCAGGAGGACACTATATGATGAAGGAAACACAAAGCGACGGTTAGCTGAGCTGGATCTTATTAGTGAAACTCGGGATAGAACGACGGCTCGGTTGGAGGCCTATCGACAAAGAATGAGACAAAATTATAACAGAAGAGTAATTCCTCGATTCTTTGGAGAAGGAAATCTGGTCTGGAAGCAAATCAAGCCAGTGGGGGACGTGACTAAGCTAGCACCTCAATGGGACGGGCCTTACAAAGTCATTAAAAAGTTAGCATCTGGAGCTTATTATTTACAAGATGAACGGGGCAAGAGGCTAGATCGACCATGGAGTGCTAATTACCTGTGACCTTATCGTGTTTGAATAAGCAGGCCGAGAAGTGTAAGCTGGGTGATAAGCCGGGCTATCACTTATCCAACAAACCAGGATAGTAGACTAGGGAAAAGTAGATCGGAGAAAGCAGAAGAAGATGTGAAAGCAGAAATTGTATGCCCTAATACTTTTTATGACAAAAGCTAAGCAATTTTAGTAAAAGCGAGCCTTAGAATGCAAATGAAGAAACAACAAAATGTTGGTGCAGGAAGCATCCGACAATCGAACCTTAGTTTTGATAATGGCAAAGGATTCAAAGTTAAGTTAGTGTGTGATCTAACATGTTTGAATGAGTGTTTCAGGAAAGTCCTAGCTGCGGTTAGGCAGGTGAAAAACCCCTAAGGGGTGATAACCTTAGGTCCTAGGGGGCGGTAACCCTAAGGGGCGGTAACCTTAGGTCCTAGGGGGCGGTAACCCTAGGTGGAGGAAAACCCTAAGGAGCGGTAACCTTAGGTCCTAGGGGGCGGTAACCCTAGGTGGAGAAAAACCCTAGGGGGCGGTAACCCTAGGTCCTAGGGGGTGGTAACCCTAGGAGAAAAGTCCAGTTGGTCTGGAGGACCGGACTGGCATCAGGTAAATCTCCTGAGTGGAGTAGGTGAGGACGCGTTCCCCGTAGAGGGAACAGTAGGCGTCGGGTCGACCTAGGGTTTTCGGTTGGAAATCCGAAGTCAGACTCGGACAGTCCGAAGACTGTCAGCTCTTTTTCACTTATGAACTATCAGATTCTAACATTGTCTTGCAGAGTATGCAATTGCTCGGACTAACCTTGTTTTGCAGGAGAAGCGGCTCCTGGAAAAAGGAGGTCCGGGCGCCCGGGACCAACTTTTATCCCCTGCGCGACTTCGCGACTTCGCGATGTGGAGCAACCTGGTTGGCTGGCCACGTCACACTCCAGGCGCCCGGAAAGGTCCCAGGCGCCCGGAACCTCATATAAAAGGAGGGTTGAGGTGCAGCTTTTCATACAACAATCTTCTAAGCATTCTCCGTACGATAAGCTGCTAACGTCTCGACTCAGAAGTGCTGCAACGACAACCCGGAGCTTCAGTTTTAGTCTTTTTATTGTCGGTACAATATTCTTTTCTGCTTAAATTGTACTTAGCTTGTAATAGCTTTTACGAATTATAGTTGTTGCCCACCAGAAGCGATCAAGGATCGCGGGCCTTCGAGTAGGAGTCGTCACAGGCTCCGAACGAAGTAAATCCTTCGTGTCCACTTTATTTACTTTCCGCTGCGTTATTTCTGAACAAGCTTTTACGATTTCGAAAAACGAAATAGCCACGAGCGCTATTCACCCCCCCTCTAACGCTTTTGATCCATCAATTGGTATCAGAGCGGGGTCGCTTTGAACTGGTGCAACCACCATTCAAGCATCTTTCGTGGCTTTGTCGTTTGTATAGGGTAAAAATAAAACCTTACGCCTTTCATTTTTTTTCCCTCCAAAATTATTTTTGAAAAATTCATTTTTATCCTTTCACAGTTTATTAGTATTGATAAAATATTGAATTTGGCAAAATTTGAAATAATATTTTTTAAATATTTTTTAATAATATTTTATTATTATTTTATTATTTTTTCTCGAAACTGGTGAACTTCTATTTCATTACGAACTAAGAGCTTGATAGTCCCCTCCTCTTTTCTTTTCTTCTTTTCTGTCTCCGCAGTTCTCTTCTTTCCCTCTCTACATGTAAACAATACCTCGATGTTTCCTTTTGCGGTTACAAAGAGTCTGAATCTACTCATCAAGGATGGCTTTCTAGATGTGGATTGACCTTCTACACAATTCCCTTTCCTGGATACCAAACCTATAATGTTCATTACTATTTACTATAGCACTGAAAATTGAAGGGCAGAATGCAGAATTCTACTGTAAAAAGAGTTGTGGCAAAGTTGATGAAACTACACGAGGGCACTTCCGACGCCAAGTAAGTAAGCATAATTTAATAAATGATTTATTTGAATTAGATGAGCAGAATAATACTACTGGCCGAGGAAGGTATTACGATGGTTGCAGGTACAAGTAAGACAGAGAAAGATATGGTCCGAGTCTTCGGATGAATCCGTCCGACGAAGAAGAACCGACGAGCTTCCTCGCTCTACCAAGACAAGCAATCGTGGCGGGCGAGTCAGTATGGTCGAAACCGAGAGCGAATCCGGGGCAGTCCGATCGAGCCACGAATCCGTGATCGCTTCGAAGGACCAAAACCGACTGTAAGTTCACTACTCGCAGAATTTCAATTAGATAACTTGCATGAATTATTACCTAACTTAGTAAAAAAGTTGGCTAAATCCAACGTCCGGGTTAAATCGCTCCAAAAGGAGGTAACAGCCCTTAAGGAAGCGACTGACTCGAGCTCTTTAACTGAGTCAGTTCAAATTGGAAGTTCAACTCAAGTCCAACAACTTGAGGAAGAAAATTTCAATTTGAAAGCTCAAATTAAAGAACTCAAGGACACGTTGGAACGGTTCACCTTGGGCTCCAAGAATCTGGATCTGATTCTTGGAAAATAGCGAGCCGTTTACAACAAAACTAGACTTGGATTTAAAACTAAAATAAAATACAAATCATATTTATCGCTAGTTAATAGAAATAATAGAAAAATTGTCCAAACATGGGTGCCAAAATCCAACTTGGTTAATCAAGTTGGAAATGGTCACTATTGGGTCCCCAAGGATCAAGTCTATTACCTTGATAGACCATATCGAGGCTATGATCCAGGGGGAGCTAATAGAAAAATAATATTAAGAACATAATTCAAATTAATATTCAAATTAAATTCAAAATTCAATTAAAAATTCAAAATTAGATCAAAAATTCAAAATTCAAAATTCAAAATTCAATTAAAAATTTGAAATTAAATTAAATTAGAAATTCAATTCGAAATTAATTCAAATTAAAAGTAAATTTCAACTTAAGTTAAATAAAAATAGATGGAGGATTCAGACTCGCTGGCACCCCCAACTGAACTACCCGACAGGGTAACTGAACCTAATTTACCTGAAATGGGTAAAACAAGAGTAGATTACCCGACAGGGTAATTAAGGTTAGATCAAAATGGGCTAGGTTTAACTTGACCCACAGTACTGGTAAAGTTTTTGGATGATAGTACGTTAGGGAAGCTTGGGCATCGCATGTCTAGGAAGATATGACTTCGACCTGGTGCATTTGGCCAAGTGGAACTGACCGAAGCTACCCTTAAATGGATCCTAACTAGTTAGACCAAGGTTTAGTATTAAGCTCAATGGGTAGGACTATTTGGGAAACCTCGAAGGCATGGTTACTTTAATGAGTACCTTGTGACTCACCATAGCCCAGAAGTTTATCCAAAGAATGCTTACTTGTTGAACCCAAAGCTAAACCTGAATCTAACACAAAGTTAAACCAGACCCTTAAATTCAACCATAATTCATCTCACAACAATTATAGGGTTCCCTGATTGAAAATTTAGATCGAGTGAGATGACTAGTTAATTCAACTAAATTATTTCAAAATTATTTCAAAAATCTTTTAAACTCAATTTCAAAATTATTTCAAAAATCTTTTAAACTCAATTTCAACTAAATTATTTAAAAATTATTCCAAAAATCTTTTAAACTCAATTTCAAAATTATTTCAAAAATCTTTTAAACTCAATTTCAAAATTATTTCAAAAATCTTTTAAACTTAACTTCAAAATTATTTGAAAAATCTTTTAAACTCAATTTCAAAATTATTTCAAAATCATTTCAAAAATCTTTTAAAATTCTTTTAAAAATTTATTTGAAAAATCTTTTCAAAATCATTTCAAAATCTTTTAAAATTCTTTTAAAATTTATTTGAAAAATCTTTTAAAATTTATTTGAAAAATCTTTTCAGAATCATTTCAAAATCTTTTAAAATTCTTTTAAAATTTATTTGAGAAATCTTTTCAAAATCATTTTAAAATTATTTTAAAACTTAATTTCAAAACTTAATCATTTCAAAATTATTTTAAAACTTAATTTGAAAAATGATCATTTCAAAATCTTTTGAAAAATCATTTGAAAAATCCCTTGAAAAATTAATTTCAAAACCCTTTTCAGAAGTTATTAAATTCTTTGAAATTCTAAACTCAATTAATTTTTAAATCTTCAAAATAATGGTCACCTATTTGGAATTCTAACTGATATTTTCAATGTTGTAAATTAAAATAAACTCCATCTCACACTCACTCATATGCTAAACATGCTTGTTAATCTAGAATGAGTGAGATGGAAAATTAGGAAAATAATTTTTTAACCTCTCATGCTTGAACTCCTGAACTCAAAAATTTATTAAGGCATTAATTAAGGGGGAGTGATTTTGAGTCGGTTTTAAAATTAGTTTTTCTTTAAAAATTTTGACTTGACCTCAAAATTAAAAACTATTTTTGGCATATCTTCGAAAATTCAAGCTATTTTTTAGCTTTAAAATTAAAATTATTTATGACCTGATCTTCAAATTATAACTCCTCTATAAGCTAAATGTTTTCAAAGCTAAGTACTTAATTAAGTTTTCTCTAACTAAACTTAGTTAAATTATTTTCTAAACTTAGCTAATTGGCAAGATGTTCTCTAGAGGCAATATTAAAGTTTAAGCATGTCTGTACTTAAGGGATCTGACACCTGATCAAAATAAATCTTGACTCATGCTTGGTCTTTAGGGCTCTGATACCTTACTAAAACAAAATGGCAAGCTATTAAACATTAAGGTTATCGCTTCTCCTTTGCCTTAAGTATTCTTGAAATTCATATCAAAAACATACCTTAAGCAGCTTTTCAAAATCTTTCTCCAAATTTAAAACTTTCAAGTGTCCCCTATTTTGAAATTTTTTTTTTGGAATTTTGTTTAAGCTGAAACTTTTTCGAATATTCGTTAAGTTAAAATTTTTTTTTCTTAAGTTAGAAAAATCCTTAAAGTTTAAAATTTTTTTTTAAGCTGCAATTAACTTCTTTAAGTTGAAAATTTTCCTTGGAAATTTTCTTTAAAACCTGAATATTTTTTTCCCGGAAAATTTCTGAAGTTGAAAATTGTGTTTTGAAAATTTTTCTGTGAAAATTTTGGAAACTCCTCAAAATACACTAAGTTAAAAAGAGCTCCTTTTTGCTATATCACAATCAATTTTGAAAAATGTTGCTATTCTAAGGTGTTGCCTTTCACTTGCTCATTGCCTAAGTTAAAATGTTTTCTGCTAAATTCTGTCTTGAAAAGTTAAGTTTTTCAAAACTAGCTCATTTTTGATATATGGCAAAGGGGGAGAGTAGAGAAATTCAAAGAAAATATTTTAAAGGGAGCTTGTATTAAGGGGGAGCTATGACTATTAGTAAAAAATTCAAAGAGAATAAACTTATATTAAGGGGGAGCTATGTTTATGCTTATCTTGCTTATCTTGTTTCTTGTGCTTATACATAACTGCATATTTTTTACTTAACATTGAATTTCGGTTGCCATTATAAAAAAGGGGAGATTGTTGGTGCAGGAAGCATCCGACGATCGAACCTTAGTTTTGATAATGGCAAAGGATTCAAAGTTAAGTTAGTGTGTGATCTAACATGTTTGAATGAGTGTTTCAGGAAAGTCCTAGCTGCGGTTAGGCAGGTGAAAAACCCTAAGGGGTGGTAACCTTAGGTCCTAGGGGGTGGTAACCCTAGGTGGAGGAAAACCCTAAGGGGCGGTAACCTTAGGTCCTAGGGGGCGGTAACCCTAGGTGGAGGAAAACCCTAAGGGGCGGTAACCTTAGGTCCTAGGGGGTGGTAACCCTAGGTGGAGAAAAACCCTAGGGGGCGGTAACCCTAGGTCCTAGGGGGTGGTAACCCTAGGCGAAAAGTCTGGAGGACCGGACTGGCATCAGGTAAATCTCCTGAGTGGAGTAGGTGAGGACGCGTTCCCCGTAGAGGGAACAGTAGGCGTCGGGTCGACCTAGGGTTTCCGGTTGGAAATCCGAAGTCAGACTCGGACAGTCCGAAGACTGTCAGCTCTTTTTCACTTATGAACTATCAGATTCTAACATTGTCTTGCAGGGTATGCAATTGCTCGGACTAACCTTGTTTTGCAGGAGAAGCGGCTCCTGGAAAAAGGAGGTCCGGGCGCCCGGGACCAACTTTTATCCCCTGCGCGACTTCGCGACGTGGAGCAACCTGGTTGGCTGGCCACGTCACACTCCAGGCGCCCGGAAAGGTCCCAGGCGCCCGGAACCTCATATAAAAGGAGGGTTGAGGTGCAGCTTTTCATACAACAATCTTCTAAGCATTCTCCGTGCGACAAGTTGCTAACGTCTCGACTCAGAAGTGCTGCAACGACAACTCGGAGCTTCAGTTTTAGTCTTTTTATTGTCGGTACAATATTCTTTTCTGCTTAAATTGTACTTAGCTTGTAATAGCTTTTACGAATTATAGTTGTTGCCCACCGGAAGCGATCAAGGATCGCGGGCCTTCGAGTAGGAGTTGTCACAGGCTCCGAACGAAGTAAATCCTTCGTGTCCACTTTATTTACTTTCCGCTGCGTTATTTCTGAACAAGCTTTTACGATTTCGAAAAACGAAATAGCCACGAGCGCTATTCACCCCCCTCTAGCGCTTTCGATCCATCACAAAATACTTTACAAGAAATTCTCAAGTTATTATATACAAGTAGCCAAGAAATATCACTTGAAAGGAGCAAAAATTTCATCTAGGATCTCTTTAAGGATTCGGTCATGGTCTAAAAATTCAGGAGGCGGAAGTGATTTTAAGTAATCTTGCTCATAAAGTTGGCGCAGAGCCCCGCCCGCCCCATAGATAACAAACGTAGAGAAACGCTGTCCAATCTGTACACAGAATTCCGGAGAACGCAGATACAGAGCACGGTTCTGTAGACAGCGATCGTTCTCCCCATCTCTGTAAATAATCAGAGCTGTTGATACGCCCTCTGTGGTAGCCCGAGCCTGGGCTAGTTCCTTCCGGGCCATGGTCAGCTCTGCTGCTTGGGAGGTCAATTGAGCCTCTTAAGATTTCAACTTCTTGTCTTGCTCTTGTGCCAGAGTCTCGGCAGCACGCAGCTTCTAAGTTAATTGTTCCATAGCTCGTTGATGCTCTAAAGTTTGTTGATCTATACTCTGCTGGTGCACAATATTGACTCGGCTTTGTTCTTTCTGGAGAACTTTAAGTGTACGGTTGGCCTGCACTAGGGATATTTCCAAATTGTTCTTCTTTTGGTCAAATCTTTTATCTCGGCCGGCAAAGCATGGCTACCTTGGGCAGGATCGTTCAATTGCAGTTCCAGTTCAGCAACATGGTCCCGCAACACCTTATTCTGATAATGAGTAGCATAGAAGGAATTGTTCACTGCCAGAGACTCTGCACAAGCCTGGGACATACAGGAAATATCTGATAAGAGCGGGAAAAACAAAAGTTGGGAAATCTTCAAAGTTTACCTTGATATACAACTTTGCGAATTTGTCCATCTGGGCCAGGGGAGGCAAGGAGTCCATGTGTTGTATGCTTTCTTCCCATAAAGTGGCTAGACGACCTTTTATCTTGAGGGAGTTGGTGGGAACATCTGTTCGGGACCATAACCTCTCCTCATAAGGGACACTAGTACAGTAACAGTGATAAGTAAGCGGGGATGGTTCTGAGGGACCCGCGGCTGAGCCAAGAGGAGCTGAGGGATCAACAGTTAAGTCAGAAGGAGTTGAAGAAGGCCCATGAGGAGGTGCTGCAGGTGGGGTAACTGAAGGGCATTCTGAGAGGCCAGCTTCTCCACCTTGAGGTTGCTGGGTGGAAGGTTGAGCCAACGGAGGCTCGACCTGAATATTGGACGGAGTAGGGGGATCATTTACATGGCTCGGGATTGGAGGCGGAGTCACAATGTGAGGTGGAGGAGAGGCAGCTGCAGCTGGAGGAGGGGAAGGGATAGACGACGGGCCTGAGTCGGACACCGGACGAGGGGCTCGGCGTCGACGTCTCTGAGCCAGCGGCTGGCCATCCGAATTAGAATCATCGGAGAGTGACCGAGCCCTACGTCTAGAGGGAGAAGGGACATCCTGGCTCAGGCGGTCATTTATGGAGCGGGCCCGGCGAGCTGCTTGAGAAGCCTCTCTGAAAGCGGGGCTGGCGAAGGAAACATTACCTGATCCTCCACCAAGGCCCATACGTCTTCCACCAAGGCCCAGACCAGGGATATAAGTGGCTCTGGGAGGACTAACCGATTGGAGGAGTGTTGAGGTAGTAGGCCGAGCTGTACGTGGGGCCCGGGGGCGAGCAGGGGCGGCCGATCGAGGTGGACGAGCAGCCTGGGGGCGAGCAGGGGCGGCCGACCGAGGTGGACGTGTAGTACGTGGGCGAGAGGGGCGAGCCAAGGGAGCAGGTCGGACACCAGCAGACCCTCGCCGAGCAGGTCGAGGCGGAGGATTAGCCGGGGAAGCCCCACCGATTGAAGTCGAAGATGAGTGGGGGAGTTCTCTCCTCTATAAGATAACTCGGCCACGCCTCATTATTTCCATATCGCTCAGAGGAAGGGGCTGAACCTCTGAAGCGTGGGTTAAGACTTTAACTGCACAAGATAAAGTGTGAAATTAGTTGCCATAGAAAAAATAAAGTGCCCACGAAGTGATAACAGAAAGGAAAGAGAGGCTTACCCAGGGAGTGAGGCGTATCAAGGGTCAGATAACTCAAGCGAAAATAGGACAACAATTCCTCCTCAAATAATAGACGTGTCAAGTTCAGTTGCCAGCCGGCCAAGCGGGACGAGGCTTCTGTGTAAGAAGAGTCAAGATGAAATTCCCCTAGCTCGGGAGAGGTAGGAAGTGACTGTTGCCATCGCAAGGGCCACTCCACCTCGTGAGGAAAGATAATGAAGAAAAATTTGTTCCTCCAGCTCGAGTCAGAAGGCGGCAGGGATGAGAAAAAAGTAGTTCGAAGACGGGGCTGAAAACGGAATGTGCTCTCTTCCTGGCGCCGAAAGGTGAAGAAGCAGTGGAATAAGTGGGCGGACCAGGATAATTCACATACATCACATAGCACTACAAAGTCACAGAGGATCCTGATGGAGTTAGGTGTTAGTTGCCCCAGGGGAATTCGGAAGTAGCGGCATATGTCGAAAAAGAAAGGGTGGATAGGAAGACGAAGGCCCGCCATGAATTGCTCTTTAAAAAAGGTGCTAGAGCCAGCAGGGGGATTGAAGAATTGATGTATTCTACTGGGGATAATCACTTGCGCGTCATCCTCAACTCCGTAGGTGTAGCATAGGTCATCTCGGTCCAATTCATCGAAGGTGGATGAGCCAGGATAGTATATCGCTGCCAGAGAAGGAAGAAAGGAGGAGGAGGCCATGAGAAAAAGAAACAAAAAGAAGAAAGATCAAGCGGAAAGCTATCGACGCAAAAGCAGGAGGATCAGAAGTAAGGAGGGATTCAAGCAAAAGGAAGAAGAAAAGGACATGAAACGCTTGAAGTCGAAAGCGAGGAGAATATTTATAGTCGCCAAGCAAAGGGGCAATTTCGTCAGACTATCATCCATCAGAGCAAAATAATGGGCGGGAACAATGAGAGCCGAAGGATCTTCCTCAGAAATAACGCCCAAGGGCATATTTGGAAAAGTACCTGCGTGAAGTACGAAGAGGCGGATCTCGGTAAAAGATATGAACAGTTGTCTTAGAAAAGTGCCCACGCTTTCCAGAGTTGGGCTGAACTCTTAAATTCCTCGGTCTTCGTCTGTACAGACCTGGATCACAAGGGACCCCGGTCTGTACTTAACTCTTAATTTCCCGGTCTTCGGTTATCCAGACCTGTAATACAAGGCAAAGGACAGATCGCGGAGCAAGAGTGCTTAACTCTTAATTTCCCAGTCTTCGGTTATCTAGACCTGTAATACGAGGCAAAGGACAGATCGAGGAGCAAGACCGAGGCAGAGGATCAGCAGAGAAGGACAAGGAAAGCAGGTCGGGGAAATAGAAGGATCACCGACCAAGGGTAAATAAGACCTAAAATAGGGGGCCAAATTACACACAAGGTCTTGGGGCATTTCAGACGGGCTCAGACGGGCAATATACAAGACTACCAACAATAGAGCAACACACTATCAGATGATTAATATGCTAAGAGAAAATCGAGAGCCTGCGGTCAAGGAGTATCATGAGAAGGATAAATACGCTAAAATGAAGATAAGTCAACAAATAAGTTGAAAGAGAGTTGGTTAGCTACAGTTTTACATCAAAAAGTGCAATACATGTTGCCATCTTAGGGATTATCGTCCATAGGGGCAGGATTATCATCAGCAGGGCCAGCAGGAGGCTCAGGGAGGCAGGAAGTAGAGTCGGCCGGAGGCTCGGGAAGAAGGAAGAAGTCGTCATCATCTTTGAAAGAAGGGAATGCCCCATTAGGAATCTCATTCATGATGCGACCTATATCTAGGAAATCTTCCGAAGGGGCAGCCCGAAGCAAATTTTGTTCAAACATTTGGCGAGCTCCTCCACCTGCGCCACAGCATACCATGAAACTCATCAGATCTCCCATTTTCCTCATGAAGAAAGGGGAGGTAATGTAGGCTCGCCTGTAGACTCTTAGACGACCTACTTCACCTGCCTGATAATCTGTCAGCTTAATCTCGACCTTCTCTTTGTCAGCGTGGGCCAGAGTCAAGGCTTGTTGACTTTGAGAAACGTCTTCTTGAGCTTTCAGAAGGTCGACCTTCATAGATTTAAGAGTTGCTTGGCTGGCCTCCCACTGGATTTGAAGGATTTTCTCCCAGTCGGTGCTGGAAGCCAATTGACCCTAGACTTCTGTTATAGTCTTCTGAAGATTCTCCCGGGTTTCTTGTAGGCTTGCCAACTGGGCATCCTTTTTATCTAGCTCAGCTGCTAGCGCCCGATGCCTCTCCACTTCGGAAGCCAATTTGGACTCGCTTGTCTGCAGAGCCGCTTCCAGAGTCTTTATCTTGTCAAAAGACGCATGAGAAATATTGCGGGCAGACTCTGCAGACTCCCCAATCAAGCGAAGATAATGTGCTAGGTCTCCAGGAGTCAGATTGAGGGGATCGCGAGGAGTTAGTGGCAACTCTAACTCCTCAAGACGAGCCTTTAATACTTCATTCTCCCTCTGTAAGCTGCAGGCGTACTGAACGACACTTAGGTTAGCAGAGCAGGCATGCGTTAGATATAGGAAGAACAATTATTAAAGATTCCAGTGGAGGAACATAGAGATAGGAAGACTTACAGAAACCATCTGGCAAGCCGCTTGATCTAGCCCCATCAGCGGGGGATTCTTCCAAAACTTCCGATTACCAGAGCGCCAGGAAGCTGCTAAGTCGCCCTCTAATTTAACTAGGGCAATCGGGAGAGGAGCCTCTTTTGCAGTTCCTTGGGCGGCACCAAGCTCTGTGGAATAAGGCAGGCGCCAAGAGTCAGTAAACATATACTTCTTGCGGAACTTCCTTCGAGAGCGAGAAGTAGATGCCGGAGCGGTTATTGGGAGGTCAGTGGTTAAAGGGGCAGAACCCCTTGGCGGGGTAGTGGCTGGAAGAGGGGCCTGCCCAGAAGAGGGAGCAGAAAGGAGGGTTTGCTAGGAAGCTTGATCAAGACCGGGGGTCAGAGCAGATATCTGGGGCGACATAACAGTCTGACCCCATATTAAGCTCTCGGTCGGGAGTAGCAGCCCTAGTTTCCAAGGTTTCTAAAGAACGTAGGGCAGCGAATGAGCGACAGCTGGAAGGGAGAGGTGGAGGTGACGCTTGAATAGCTGAAGTCACTTTCTTCCTTTTGCGCTGAAGTTTCAGGCGTTTGACTGCCCGGGGGGATGCAGCTCGCCTTTCCTCGACCTGCTCTTCAGTGGCCTCCTCGACCTGTTCTTCAATGGCCTCCTCGATCTGCTCTGTAGTGGGCAGATCAACTTGTCCTACAGCGGCCAGGTCTTCCGCTGGAGCCACATCCATGGGAATGGCCGAAGAAGCTTCCTCCTGGGCCGTCACCGGCGGGATAGGTGGTGGAGCGGAAGGAGCGAACTGTGAAGTAGAAGGGCCAGATCAGGAAGAAGCTGCCAAACCTTGCTTAAGCTCCTCACTTAAAGTTTTCAAATAGGAGGAAGATCGACGCTTAACATCGGAGGAGTACGCTCGGAACATGGCAGCCTCTGCGATAAAAAAGAAAGATACCTCAGTTAGCGAAGAGTAGCAGAGAGGAAAACGGGGTCTTACCAAATGGAGCCCCGATGTCTGCTCGAACGGGGCTGAGCCCAAACAAATACAGAAAGCCTTCCAACAGTAATATAGAAAGGCTAACGCTCACGCCTTGTAGTGCTTCTGAGGCGGCGTTACAGGAGGGTTGGTGTTGATATACAGGGAGGTTGGAAGGGATGTCAGAGCACCACTAGGCGGGCCCAACCAGGGGCTCAGGGGACCTAATAAAAAAGAAACGAGATTTCCACCCCTTATTGGAAGAAGACATGTCCTTAAAAAATTTATAACCCAGCCTCGCCTGTACCATAAACACTCCCGGTTTTGAGCATTTAAAAGAGTAAAAATGGTGAAATAGTTGGACTGTCAACGGAAGGCGGTACACACAACATAAAATGACGGTGCCGCAAACCGCTCTGAAGAAGTTGGGAGCAAATTGAGATATGCAAATGCCAAAATTTGCTCAGGGCAGAAATAAAAGGATGGATAGGAAAACGGAGCCCCCCCATCAGTTGATCCCGGAAAATGGTCATAAAGCCTTCCGGAGGGGATAAAGGATGTTCGGTGGGTGTGGGGATGCGAAGTACGTATTCTTTGCCAAGCCTCAAGTCAGACCGAATCATGGATAGGTCGTGTTGGTCTATGTCAGAAAGGAAACACGAATATCAAAAGGTAGCCTTACCATCAGCCATTATCAAGATAAAGAAGGTTGCAGAAGAGATCAGTCGGGGGGGGGGGGGGGGGAGAGCACCAGACGGGAAGAGCCTAGAAGGGGAAGGGTGGAGACGCCGGAGAAGTCGAAACAACAGAAAGAGGAAGGCAGTCGAAATGCGTAAGGTAATGACTGCGGACTACCTTTAGAGTTTATAAAGGAAGTTCTCCTAGGGAATATCGAAAAGAGATGTTGAGTATCTTTTTGGGTGAAGCGCCTAAAGTCATTCGATCGCCGAGGGACATGTTCTTGTGGGAAAGCGTGTACCAAAAGGAGTGGCATGGGCGGCATCATCATGCATAAGCAATAAAGGCATGGGATATGTGTCGATCCCCTAGGAGTCGTATTAATGATGGACGTGACAAGGAAATCATGATATGAAGCGAGAGTACGGAAACGCTTACCACGCGATTTTCTCGGGAACCGTTGAAGAAAAGAAGCGGGAAAGAAATTCAAATGCAGCGAGGCCAAGGCTGAGTAAGATTTTAATATGGTTATCCTCACAACACCACTAATAGTATATTTTTCGATGATAGACGAAGTCGAAGCTCTTCAAGCAATTCCCGGTTGAGAGATCGACCCCCAGGTCGGCAACATATGTCCTGGTCGGGAGATGGACCCCCCAGGTTGACAACATATATCCTGGTCGGGAGATCGACCCCCAGGCCGGCAGCATATGTCCTGGTCGGAAGATCGACCCCCAGGTCGGCAGCATATATCCTGGTCAGGAGATCGACCCCCAGGTCGGCAACATCTATCTTGGCCAGCAGGTCGCTCTCCAGGTTTGCAACGTACATCTTGGTCGGGATGTACCTTCCAGGTCGGCTGTCCCAGACTCTCGCTCCAGTATGAGTTATAAGTGAGCATGACTCTCACGCCCAACGACCTTCCAGGTCGACTGTCCCAGACTCTTACCCCAGTGCGAGTTATAAGTGAGTAAGACTCTCACGCCCAACGACCTTTCCAGGTCGGTTGTCCCAGACTCTCGCCCCAGTGCGAGTTATAAGTTAGCATGGCTCTCACGCCCAACGACGTCTCGGTCATCTCGCCCCCAGGCGAGTTATAAGTGAGCATGACTCCACGCCCAACGACCTTCTCGGTCGGAACTCTTGCCCAGTGCGAGTTATAAGTGAGTAAGGCTCTCACGTCGGTGTCCCAGACTCTCGCCCTAGTGCGAGTTATAAGTGAGCAAGACTCTCATGCCCAACCACCTCGGCTGTCCGAACTCTCGCCCTAGTGCGAGTTATAAGTGAGCATGGCTCACGCACGACCATCCTCTCATGCCTCCAGACTCTTGCCCCAATGCGAGTTATAAGTGAGCATAACTCTCACGCCCAACGACCTTCCAGAGACTCTCATCCTGCAATGAGTTATAAGTGAGCATGACTCATGTGCCTTCCAGACCATCACCCCAGTACAGGTTATAAGTGAGCAAGGCTCATGCGCCCAACGACCTTCCAGTCGACTCCTGGACTCTCATCCCAACGATGAGTTATAAGCATGCATAGCTTATTTGCCCAACGACCATTCGGTCAACTCCCAGACTCTCATCCCAGCAATGAGTTATAAGCGCGTATGACTCATGTGCCTTCTAGACTCTCACTCTAGTGCGAGTTTTAAGCGTACATGACTCACGCACCCAACGACCATCCGATCGTGTCCCAGATTCTCACCCCAACGATGAATTATAAGGATGCATGTCTCACATGCCCAACAACTATCCGATCGGGTCCCAGACTCTTATCCTAGCGATGAGTTCTAAGCAAACAAGGCTCTCATGCCCAACGACCTTCCGGTCGGGTCCCAGACTCTCGCCTCAGCGCAAGTTATAAGTGAGCAAGGCTCTCACGCCCAACGACCTTCCAGGTCGGCTGTCCCAGACTCTCGCCTTCTCACGCCCAACGACCTTCTTGTCCCAGACTCTTGCCCCAGTGCGAGTTATAAGTGAGCATGACTCTCACGCCCAACGACCTTCTAGGTCGGCTGTCCCAGACTCTCACCCCAATGCGAGTTATAAGTGAGCATGGCTCTCACGCCCAATGACCTTCCAGGTCGGCTGTCCCAGACTCTCGCCCCAGTGCGAGTTATAAGTGAGCAGGGCTCTCACAACCAACGACTTTCTCGGTCAGGCAATGATTTTCTCGAGCGGTATGTCTTATATTCACCGATACACCAAGTCGCAAGCTAAGTTATCGCGTCCAGCTGGTCAATAAGCAGTATTCAAGGGTTCTGATTACATAGGGAATCTTGCAGGCCTATCTTCGACTGGCTCATTGACTTTGGTCAAGAGTTCATATGATATGAGGTAACGTTGGGTAAGCAATCTACTTTTTTTATTACTGTTATTTTTAGAAATATTAGATAGATACAGGTGTTCTATAAAAACATGATGATATTCGAAGCAAAGTGTGGAGCTACAATAAGAGGGGAATACAAAAAACAACTGTTGTTCCATCAAAATCAGAGATACATTCTTTAAAGGTTTACATGGCTTCCAGAGCCAGAGGCTTGATCCTTTCTAGTCAGATGAGCTCGGACCTTAATTAGATCTTCTGTAATAAGGTAGATGGTACGTTTCAACTGCCCAATGTTTTCATCTTTGATATGTCATTCCTCTTTCAAGAGAGCCACCTCATCTTCATGCTTCCTCTTCAAGTAAACAATATACTGCCCCTGACTCTGAAAGTCCGATTGAGCTTTATGCTTAAGAGCGATTTCGGCTCGGGTCCTAGATTTAGCGGCCAGCCAGAGGCTCTCCATCTCATGAGTAAGGGAAGCCTGAAGATCTCTGCTCGCGGTCATCTCCTGAAGGATGCCTTCCTTTTGAGCCAGCAACTCCGTCAGAGTGGCAATTTGCTGGAGCGAAGCTTCTTCTTTTTGAGCCGATAGTTCCAACAGATGGGAAGTCTGTCGAAGCAAAGAAGCAAGTTCGCTAGGTTCTGGGGTAGGCTCCATAGGTACAGAGTACTGCATTAACAAGAGGATAGTTGGAAGCAGCGGATGTTCGGATCTTTTATAAGGAAGGAGAAGGTGAAGAGATTTTCTTGAGACTTGAGGCGGCGCTTAGAAAACAATGTAATATTTATGGTAGGAAAGCGTGCTCGGAAGTTGAGGAGTCAGCATGAGCACAGGAGATAGTACCTATCCTAGGAGGATAGGATATTCCCCAAGAGGTAGAGGGGAGACAGGGCAGCAAAGGGTGTGGGATCCAGGTCAGCTAACACAAGGACGGGGGTCTAGTCAGTCGGACTAGAGCCTCCTTCGACTAGACTTGAGGGGGAGGCTTGTGATACGGTTCTTTGTGGGGTCGATAAGATGATGTTGTCATGAGTCAAGGCCACAAGTGGGTCAGAAGTCAAGCTGACATGGAGGTCAGGAGGGTCAAAAGTCAAGCCTCCGTGGTCGGTCAGCAGGCAAGCTGATGTGGAGGTCAGGAAGGTCATAAGTCAGGCCGCCGTGGCCGGTCAGCAGTCAAGCTGACATGGATAGCGGGGAGGTCAAAAGTCCAGCTTACGTGGCCAAAGTCAAAGTCTCAGCGGACAGGATGGTCAAAGGAGGGGATTATAAGACTAGCCCTGACAGTGAGTAATAAACGGGCCCGCAGGCCAGGTATAGTTAAGGACGGAGACTACAAACAAACAGGTCTGGTACAGACCCAACGTGCAGGTCGGGACATCCAAGCCAAGGATCAGAGGCCTGCTTACAGACCCAACGTGCAGGTCGGGACATCCAAGCCAAGGATCTTAGGTCTGCTTATAGACCTGACATACAGGTCGGGACATCCAAGCCAAGAATCACAGATCTGCTTATAGACCCAGCGTGCAGGTCGAGACATCCAAGCCAAGGATTAGAGGTCTGGCACTGGCACAGACCCAACGTGCAGGTCGGGATATCCAAGCCAAGGATCAGAGGTCTGCTTACAGACCCAACGTGCAGGTCGGGACATTCAAGCCAAGGAGCAGAAGTCTGGATACAGACTTAGGGTGCAGATCGAGATGTGCAGGTTAAAGATAGCAGATGACAAATGTAGATCTGGATACAAGCTTAACACAGATCGGGGCATACAAGTCAAGGGTAATAGTATATAAAAGCAGGGCAAGCCCAGATCTCGGAATGCAGGCTTGTCGGTCAGACACTACAGGACAAATCAGCCAAGGAATCGTAACTGCTTGTCAGAGAGAATAATCAAGGTGTCAGGGAATATGCCAACAATCGGGGCTCAATACACCTTCGATTTTGCCGCCAGCCTATCAAGAAAAGTTACGTGTCAATCACCGTCAGATAAAGCCTGACAGCCGACATTCCCTGACACCCGTCAGACCCAGAAACTTCCGTTGCAATATAAAAAGGAATGCCTTGTCCCTTATGCAGGTACGCTCACTCGTCATTTCTCATTAGTCTCTACTTTTCATCATTTCTCTGCGATTTCTGGGGAAAAAGTACTTGACTTGAGCGTCGGAGGACCTGACCCGGGGACTTTTTCCCTGGTTTCTGGTCTCTAACGACCGGGGGATTCGTCTGAATGTGCGCAGGGCAACAGCGTCATCGTCTTGATCATCTCTAGCCGTCAACCGTCCGTGTGAACCTTTCCAGGGGGTACCAGGCAGATTCAACACTTCAACGACTCTCCGTCAACTTTCCGTACAACAAGGCCCGTCTTCATCCGACTCAGCTTCCGGATGGTATCAAATGTGTTTTTTATTAACTAATAATGGTTAGCATTTAGTAAAGAAGGGTTGTTCCTTTCAAGTATTAATGAATATTCAATTTAGACATTTGAGTAACTATTTTCTTATTTTTTAGTTATTTATGTTCTTCTGTTTAAGAGATGAAAAAGGAAGTATATTTTGTTGTTTCTGTAATTTTGCAGATAATGAACTGTTGGACTTATTGTGAATTTTTGTATGTGTTCTTTTGAATTATGAAGTTAAGGATGCAAGGACCGGAGCATCATTCTATCCTAAAGTTTGTGACAGCTCAAGATCAACTCATGAGTTTTAATCTGATATTTTATTTACATCTCCAAATATAAGCCTATAAAAATTAGAGAGTCAATTAAATTAAATTTTTAAAGCAAAACGTTATAAAATTATAGTAAGCATCTTGTAGTAATTGTTTTTTTCCTAATACCACACTGAATATTGTGCAACAGATAAAGAGTATTGATTCTTATAATATTCTAATAAGGTCAGTCCATAATTTTCCAAAGTCAGATTACATAATGCTCCAAGGAAATCCAATATCAAACCTAGTTGCTATGGAGGTAAATGAACTAAATAGTTCACGAGCTATTCGAAACTCCATTCGATAAAAAATTTGTTCTGAACTCGCTTAATGAGTTATGTTCGTTAACTATGATAAACGAGCTCATAACAAGTAGAGCTTGAACTATTCACAAGCTTGGTAATTTCAAAACGAGCCGACCTTGAGCCTTATGATAACAGTTCGATTCGAGCTCGTGCCGAGCTGGAACCCGAATAAAACTTAAACGAGCCGAACTCAAGCCTAATATTATTTGGCTCGGTTTGACTCATTTACATCCCTACTAATTTCCCTATATGTGCATAAATATCTCTAAATGAACCATTAGGAGTTGAATTAGATTGGCACAAGTAGAATGAAATTGGCACAAATACAAAATATAAGTTCATTTGCGTTTCTCTCACCATGGTATAACTGGTCCTCTTTGGCGTCATTGTGAATATTCCTACCTTGGTCAAATTTTTTATCTCAGTCAATTTTGAATACCATCAACAAACCTATATCAATTGATGCCAGTATAACCATGTTGGCAAGGTTGGTATATTGACATTTACCGATGCCTAACAATATCAATAATAAAAATCAATTGTTGGAACAATAAGTTTCAAGGATGCCATAGATACCAATCAACAATTTGAAACAATGATGTGATCCATGTTTCATTGATCATTATATTTTGCCTTTTACAAGTTGCACATGAATTTTGATGTATCATTAGTGGACATCAAATGTGGTCATCATGCTAGTTGTAAACACAAAGCAAGCTTGCCTGCTTTGACAAAATTTTCAGAAAACAATTACCCACAAAATAAATTGAAGATTAAGAGAAAGGTTCGATACTGTCATTATGTTTAGCCTATACAGACCATAGACCATCAAGTTTTTAATTAGACTTAAGAGCAATTATATTGAGTAGTAAACATAACCAAGCACCATATAAAGAACTAAGTAGGTATGATCATGACAATGAATAAAAAAGCAAATTTGATGTTTAGGGAAATGGAAACATACTAGAATATCTCTTACAAGCCATTTATCACGTGCATAAAGAACTGTGTTTAACATGTTCTCAAACAACAGGAAATAGCTCATCCACTCAGAGATGATAACATCTACATGAGCCACAGGAAGCTCAATCTCTTCAACTTTCCCTTTTAGCACAGTTATAACTGTATAGGTAAAATATGACAAATAAGTAAGATGGAACTTAGGAGTACAATCATCAAATATAGAATCACTAGTCACCATCAGAATATCCATTTGTTCAAACTATTTCTTTTACCATGTCAGCCATTTGAGAGCATTCCACCTGCACATCAGATTTAACCCAATAACACCAATCAAATCAGGAGAATACTAAAAAATAAAGAAGAAAAACTAATAGGTACAGGAACGAATCCTTTTTGTTGTTTCGTGTTCCAAACAAAATATTGTATTCGAAAGCATTATGAAACTAGGAACTAGCTAAGTTAGTTCATGGAAGGACACAAGAAGAAAAAAGGAGGACACTTAAAACTCCACAGTCATACATTCTATACTTGTGATTACTCTCTGTATATACTTTGTCGAGCAGCATGTTTGATCTAGTCACATGGAGGTCCAGAAATTCGCACAAAGCAGGAAAGAAAATTATAATCGATTAGGGAAAAAACCCTTTCAAGATTTTCAAAGAACAATTCTACATATCTAGAACTAGTTAAGGAATTCAAAAAATGACTTACTGCATATACGTGTTTTGCCCCTGCTTTAGCACAAAACAGAGACAAAATTCCTGTTCCTGCACCCACATCAAGGACGACCTTGTTCTTGAATAGAAATGTATTCTGATAAATAATATTCTGATATGTTTTTGTTCTAACAACATCCTTTAACATTTCTTGTAGGACAAAGAAAGTAAAGGGAATCCAGTGCATCAAAATTAAAAAAAAAACAAAGATAAATGATTTCAAAAGAGCATAAAAGAAAGCAAAAGGAAATAACAACAGACAATTAAAAGAGATGAAAATCCTACTATCATCCATGATGCCCAGAAATTTTTATATCAGTATGGATCAACTAAACAAATATACTAACCATTTAAGCATATAATAGCAGACTAAGTATGCTTCTATGGCACAGACAAAGAAGTTCATGTCAAACAGATGCATCCCTTTTAACATTTAGTTAAGGCTGCTAAATATCCCAAATAAATAATAGAACTTTTTTTTGTCAACAATAGCACTTAAATGTGCATAAACAATAAAAAAAATTCGCCACACAAAAAAAGAAACTTGATAGTTCAAGGAATACATAAAATCAACTTAGCAACAGGAAATAACAACTCCTCAATCTAGCAAACAAAAATGATAAAATCAACTCAGGGTAGTGTTTGAGGAAATTCATCAAACACATTGCATGCATCAATCAATTAAATTTGTCAACAGTAGCCTTGGTCCAAAATTTTGTTTTCTGGATAAGAGCATCAGTTTTAACATCCACTGCTGCTGTAGCTTCATCGAGGGCAAGAATCTTTGATCTCCTTAACAATGCTCGTGAAAGTCTGAGAAGTTGTCTTTGTCTGACACTGAAATTCTCCCCAGCTTCCGAGACCTAATGGGTACGACACATGTATGTTAAATAAAAAAAATAAGCATATTCATTGTTGTAGTCGCTGACATGGTATCCAGAGAAAATAAGTGCATCGAAAGACAATCCTGAGATGCTTCACCAATTAAAAGAATTCAAGAACTATCGCTTCACGAATGCCGGATCGATCGGGGTAAAATTTTCCCAAGTGGAACAACCAACATCGGTGGTCGTTTCACTGCTCGACTAATAATGACCATTAAGATCATTAACTATGTCCATTGATCCAAGCTCTTGTATAAGGAGGCTCTGATCATAGGCAGAAGACACAGCAAGCAAAGCAAAGGCTCTCCATTTTCCTCCTCCTCTGTCGTGCAACTCCTGCTCGACGGAGTGCCCGTGATAGCAATCGGGTGCCACTCAGTTCGCCGTGACCACCAGTGCCTGGTGGAGTCCACGGTCAACCGTTGTATCTTGGGAAATAGACGACCCTTGTAAGCCTCGAAGCACAGCTGGAGGTGGGCGAATATATTTCAAGGAAACTGCGGCTCGCAGGCCTACTGTCAGACTTCTCTGCCCACTCGGGATCTTCGCCCGACCTGTCAGCTAGCCCGGTCGGCTAATCTCTCTCTGATAGCCCGACCTGTCTGCTTCACTCGGCCTGTTTGCTCAACTCGACTGGCCTCTCTGACAGCTCGACCTATCTGCACTGCTCGGCCAGTCTGTCTCGTCCGATCGGCCTCACTACTCGGACGCTCTGCTCACTCAGTCACTCTGAGGTTGGAACTTGGATAAAAACCAGCCCCTGTTGCCAGCCTGAGATCATCTGCTTAGGTCAACTCAACTGTAAGTTGAATTTAAATTCTATGTAATTTTAAATTCAGCTAAGTCCCTAAAATCTTCGGCAACAGATTGTTTGTGTCCAACAAAACTTTTGATCGCTAAATGTTCGGTCTTCCATGACTCACTTGGACCTTTCTCTTTTAGTCAAGTATCTTATCACCTTGCTCTACTTGACTTCTTACTAACATATTGATTAAAGATTAAAATCTAAACTCGAGTCAACTTGAGCTTGGTTAACCAAGTCAACCTTAACTTGAGGTCGATTGCACTAACAATTATTAGGACCAAACAAATTTATATATCTCCACAATGGTATGATATTATCTATTTTAAGCCTAAGCCCTCATGGTTTTATTTTTAAACTTTATCTAAAAAGGCTCATACTAATGAAGATATCTTTTTATTATAAACTCATGAAATTTCCTATGTGTTTTCAATGTGGGACTTTATTTGCAACCTTCCAACCCCAATAATCCCCCCTTAAACGAAGGACTATAGGCCCCCTCATTCGGAAAGTCTATCTATTTGACATCTGATCCTCGACCCATAAGGTTTTCCCACCCCTCGCCTCAACCTACCAAATATTCTCACCCATCGGTCCAACCGACCTATTAGGTCTTTTTTGCCCCTTAGTCCAACTAACTTACTAGGTCTCCTTGCTTAGCTGTAACTAGGACTTCTCTACCTAGATATCCACTAAGACTTCTTGTATGATATATGGTCCTCTTTATCCAGACACACGAACCCCCATTTCCTTTGTTTGAGGTCAGCATTCTACTCACATGACTCAAGTAGACCATAACTTTTGTGCATAATCAACGGTTAGACCTTCTAGTAGTCCAGACTTTGATACCAATTATTAAGATCGAAGGAATTTAGATATCTCCATAATGCTATGACATTATCTACTTTCGGCCTAAGCTCTCATGGTTTTATTTTTGGGCTTTGTCCAAAAGGACTCATACTAATAGAGATATCTTTTCCTTATAAGTCCATGATTCTTCCCATGTATTTTTAATGTGGGACTTTATTTACAACCTTGTAACCCCAATAATAATCTCTCCTTTTTAATGTTTGATAATATGTTTAAGTTAAGCTAACTCATTAGCCCAGTTTTTCTTTTTCAATCTTTTTCTTATGCTAAAGCATGAATGAGAGTTTTCTAACTTAAACTCTACATTTTACCCCTTTGGCACATATTAAATATTTTTTCTCATGATTTATTCATCTTAAACTTCCAACATCATAATGAAAGTTCTTACCTTTTATTATCTTCAATGCTCAATCTTGAGCTTACACCCATCATCCTTCATTTGTTCACTCATTCTCAAATTCTTGCATTCTCCTTAATCTTTCAAATCTACTCCTTTTTATTGAAATCATATTTTTAAGGAGAACCTCCCCTTAAAGTATGCTCCAACTTTAATTATTGTACCAATAATGATTTAAAGTTTCTAAATCTTTAGGAAAATCTAAAATCTAAATTATGAGGTTAAAGATTCAATCTTAAATCTAAACCTCCTTCTCAGTTCCATTTTTCACTTTTAACATCCTTTCTCATTTTCATCAAGAACATTTCCTTTGAATACTTATCCAAGTATATCATTGAGTTAGAAAGAGTTAAGATACCTAAGATTTAGCTTAGATAACTTAAACAAATCTATTTTAGTCCAAAATACAGAATCCATTTGACTGATTTTCTGAATAAGTCGACTGATATTTTGAAAACTATAATTTCATTTTTCAGACTGAATTTCAGAAATGTATAAGTAATTCTACATTTTTTTTTTGAAAAATCATGAAATTTCATATAGATATTACTTATATCAATTATTATCAGGAAAAAATAGTTTTTTTTAATATAAATACATCTTACTTTCAAAGAATGGTACAAAATTAGAAATTATCGAAAACTTCAATGTTTTACTCTAACTTTATATCAAATAATCAATGGTGATTTTTATCAACAAATAAACTTTAATAAGGTTTTCTAAAATAATTTTGAAATAATTTTCAAGCATAATTTTTAACCATAATCTATGGATTTAATGCACATGACTTGTACATTATCTTCTCCATGATTGGTCAACACAAAAATCATTTATTTTGATGATACATAACTTAAATAGATGCACTAAATTAACATCTTAAGTGTTGCTCATCATCTTAACATCTCACTTGTATTTAATATATCTCAATATACACACAACTCATCCTATAGTCTTTGTGAAATCTAAAATTGGTATTTTCATAAAACTAAATGATCATGCATATCTAACTAAATATTTTAAATTTGATCATTCTACCTAGAATGTCAACTAATGTCATTATTCTTAATTATGAGGAATTAATATGTATGTATGTAAATGAGTATGACATAAATCAAATGCATAACTTTCAAATTGTAATTTATTATAACTTAATAATGTATTTATGACATGACATGACATGTGATAGGACACACAAACATGATAATTATAACACAAAGTAAATACCTAGATTTTCCATCTAGGTTTCATCAACTAATTATTATGTCAAATACACAATTTAACATAGGCAACTTTATATCCCTTGAATGTGTCAAAAATCCACACTTAACACACTTCATGATTCCATCCTATGGTGTCAATTTTAATTAATCTTAAGACTTCAATTCTTATTGGCACACTAGAAAATCTTCCAAGATAGGATTGCACCTTCATTCTCAATATTTAAATTAGAAATCTCATTCTTAAGATATCATAATACTTTGAAAATGTCCTAAAATATCAATTTCATCATGGTTGAATTAACTACCCTTTCAATTAGGTTTGACACACCTTATATTCATATAGTGTGAAGAGATCACACTCTTAGAAATCCAATATCTATTGGCTCCTTGGGTGTATTAGGTTATTCACTAGGGATAACTTCCCTAGATACCTTCCTAATGAATCTCTTACACTTCTTAGAAGCTTTAGTCATGCTAGTCTCTTCAAGATCAATACTAGGGATAATCTCCCTTGTAACCTTGACTTGACTCCTAGACGGCTAGACCTAAGGTTAGTTTCATAATTATATGGAACTCTATAGCATAAAACTATGCTTTCCTTGGACTTAGGTTTGTATCCCAAACTTTTCTTTCCCTTAGATGACTCTTATCTATTTAAGCTTAGATCTTGTTTCTTTAACCTTTTAAATATATTTTCAATCTTGCTAAGGGTCTTCTTTATCTTATTAAGTTTTGACCTCAAGACTTTATTTTTAATCCTCAAATTTTGATTTTTCATTATTGTCTTGGATATTTCTTCTTCTAGGCATGTCTCTAATTTCCTTATGGTTATTATCTAGATTGTTTTATATCTTCATATCCTTAGATAGAGTTGTTCTAGCATGATATGATCTATAATTGTTCTTAGAATTATCACACTTCCTATTTTCATGAAAACACACTTGAAAACCATAAAACATATTTCTAACATGTATTTTATCATGATGTGAAGGAATACATTATTAAATGATACTTTTGAAACTCTCCCTAAGTTTTAGTTTTCTCCCTTGCTTTTATTTTGATGCTTCTCCTTTGGACATTAATTCTAGTAATGCCCTCTTTGGTTGCATATGAGGCATATAATGTGCTATTTGCCTTTGTGTATCAAGGGCTCCACCTATTTTAACTTCTTTCTTAGTCTTTTTTCTCTAGATAATTTAGGACACTTAATTTTGTAATATCTTTTTTTTCCTATACTCAAAATAAATAAAATGATCTTTATTTTTAACAATTAAAATTGTTATATCTTTGTGAGGTGAGCTATCTTCGCTAGTAGAAGTGTGGTAAACTCTCTTTCCTCATTGGCTCTAGATGTCGAGTCTTTTTCTCATTCCTGTAATGACCCAATTTTCCCCATTTCAAGTTTTAAAAGTTCATAAAAATTTTTGGAAATACTTTTAAAATATTTTAGAGATTTTAAAGAATTTTTAGAGTATTTTTACGTAATTTTTTGGAGGCCGTTTAGTATGTTTACAAAAAGAAAGAAGTTTTGACCAAAAATATTGAAGGTGAGACTCGAACACAAGACCTCCGGCCGAACCTGACCCAACCAAACACAGCCAACCAACTGGGCTACGCGTGGTTTGTTAATAAGTATGAAGCGAGATATATATAAAGTATAGTTATAATGGAAACCCCTAGTTTTAAAAAGACCTAAATTTTCTTCCCGAGCCCGAAACCTCTTCTCCCCTTCTCACGCGACGGCGCGACTCCTTCTCGGGAGAAACCGCGGGAGCAAGCAAGCATCCCTCCGGCGGCCGGTGAGGGCTTTTCCGGCCGGTCCTCACCCGTACGGGGATCCCCTCGGCAAGGAGCGCCGTGAGCACGAGGGAGAAGCCGAGATCTCCATCGCTCCGGAACCCTAGAGTCTTCCTCTTCTCGGTTGTAAGTCCAAGCAATCAAGGGTAAGTACTACTCACCTGTGGTAGGAGTAGCTCCGAGTCTCCAATTTTGTTTCCTTGCTCACGGGATTTGCAGTGCCAGATAGATGATGCTAGGGATTAGTTTCATTCTTTCCTTCAATTGCTGCTTAGTTATGTTGCCGTGTAGTGCTATGTAGTTTGGATTCTTCAATTCTTCCTTGCTGAACCGAATAAGAACGGCCTTAAGGTTTGCTGTTTTGTGATAGTTTAGGTTCATTTCCAGAAATCCTTACAAGGTCTTAGATGGAAATTTCTTCTGTTATTTCCTGCTGTAACCGATCATGTGGTTAGGGAATTAGTTGCTCTTTCCTTGCTTTTAAACCTGCTGTACCAGATTTAGCCTTATTGGTTGGTTCCCATGTAGTTTAACAAGCATGTACAGTTGGTGATTTGGAAGTGCAGTTTCAAAATTCGGTTGTTTGTTTTTTAGATAACTGTGAGTTATGCCTCCTCCATTATTTAGCCATGACCATTAGTGTTTAAAGCTTGAAACATTGATGTTTTGTGCTTCTATGCTTGCTGCCGTGGGCTTTGAAGGAAGGAGAAGAAGGGACAGGTTGTGGTCACTGGAATGGATAGTCATGGGTAGCATTTTTGGTCTCTTTTGCTTGTTACTAGGGTGCTGAATAGTGTCAGGAGTAGCCTATATAAGTAGAAGAAGTATTGCAGATTTGGTTTAACTTATGTGGCTTGCATTATCTCGGATTAATGGGGCTGGTAGTTAGCAATCTTTTGCCCTATTTTACAGCATGTATAGAAAGCTCAAAGTTGCATTCTTTTGCCCTATTTTACAGCATGTTTAGAAAGCTTAAAGTTGCTTTCTTTGCTCTATTTTATAGTGATCCTGTCTGAAAGCTGAGTCAACGGATGCTGGGCACGTGGCGCTCTCCAGGTCGCTGATGTAGATCTCCGGCTAGTCTCATGAAGCTCCGGCGAACCTGCACAGAAGTCGGGCCGGGAGGGGTTGCCGGCGGCGACCTTCCGACGCTCAAGTCAGGCAAGCAAACAGTGAAGAAAGTGGCTCCAAAGGTGTTGATCGCGTACCTCTGGCGAAGGATGAGGGCCTTTATATAGGGTAGCGAAGAAGCGAGTGTACACATACCGAGGTGTACACGTGTCCATGGCCCATACCCCAGTAAGGGCTTGTCAGTGAGCTTACCTGACCCATACTGCTACAGTCCAAGCATGTTCCCGATGTGACAGCGGAACCCCCTGTCATAAGATTTGGAGTATGGTCTACACGTGAAATATACTTGCTATCAGAAAAAGGGTGTCCCTTGTCCTTTTCCCCTTTACTCCAGATATGGCGTCCGTCCGGCCAACTTCAGCGACATCCGGCTGGACATATACGGTGGTTTACTTGGGGAGATTCTCAATCACGTGCTTTGCGGAGACTATTAGCAGTATGTTACCTTGTGGCTTTGGCCGAGCGTGCAGTCCGCTCGGCCCTGCGATCTTTTCCACTGAGCGCCGGAACCCTGACTTCCAACAGGGTGCCTTTAACCCTCAGCCAGACACCGGGCGGTCGGCCTGCCGGTCGGACCCATCCCTCTCCGGACGTTGACACCGCCGGACGGCCGGTCGGTCGGTCAGACCCATCCCTCTCCGGATGTTGACACCGCCGGATGTCCGGTCGGCCGGTCGGACCCATCCCTCTCCGGATGGATACCTGCCACTTTGACTTCCACGTGGCGTTGACTTCACCGGACGAGGTCCCCTGTTCTTACCACCGGATCACTTGCCTCCCCTTCAAGTCTAGTCGAAGGAGGCGAATTGTCCGACTGACTGAACTGCGAATCTAGCCGGGCGACTCCTCCATGCTAGTATCCTCCGATCGGCCAACCGCAGAGATGGCCTTAAGCGAATCAACAATAGCATTCACCGGATCTCCTCGTGTTCTGCGCCAATCTTCTACATTAAGGTTGAGCATGCTTTCATTAAATACTCCGAATGGTCGAATGCCACGTGGCGCACTGCCATCAGTGTACGGCGGCGGTGACATGGTGTTTTGATGTGATCGAAGCGATTCGAAATGGACGGCACGATGCACGCTTTGATTCCCGTGACCTGGATCCAACGGTGGAGGCCGCCCGGCCTCCACCCTATAAATCCTTCGTTTCCTTCTCTCCATCATTTGCCTCCGCGATTTCGACCCCTGCCCCCAGCACTTTGGAGCTCCGGCGATCCCGTTTTTGCTCTCCGACGCTCTCCGGCGCCTTTTCCTTGATCCCTTTCCTCGCTGTAAGGCTTTATATCTTTTCTTCCTCATTTCCGGTGTTTCCCCCGCATTTCTTTCTCCCGTTTTTGCTTGCGGGTACTGTTCCGGTGCCCTCTCCTTGTTTTTGTCTGTCATCTTTCCTGGTTTTATTCGCTCGACCAATGGCTAGCTCTTCTCACCCTGAAGACCAGTCCCTCGGACCATGGTACACCACCATGCAGTCCCGATTTGACCAGCGTGATTTCGATATTCTGACAGACAACTTCGAAATCCCCGAAGATTTTGAACTTCTTTTAGTTGGTCCTTCCGAAAGCTGAGTCAACGGACGCTGGGCACGTGGCGCTCTCCAGGTCGCTGATGTAGATCTCCGGCTAGTCTCACGAAGCTCCGACGAACCTGCACAGAAGTCGGGCCGGGAGGGGTTCCCGGCGGCGACCCTTCGACGCTCAAGTCAGGTAAGCAAACAGTGAAGAAAGTGGCTCCAAAGGTGTTGATCGCGTACCTCCGGCGAAGGATGACGACCTTTATATAGGGTAGCGAAGAAGCGAGTGTGCATATACCGAGGTGTACACGTGTCCATGGCCCATACCCCAGTAAGGGCTTATCAGTGAGCTTACCTGACACATACTGCTACAGTCCAAGCATGTCCCCGATGGGACAGCGGAACCCCCTGTCATAAGATTTGGAGTATGGTCTACACGTGAAATATACTTGCTATCAGAAAAAGGGTGTCCCTTGTCCTTTTCCCCTTTACTCCAGATATGGCGTCCGTCCGGCCAACTTCAGCGACATCCGGCTGGACATATACGGTGGTTTACTTGGGGAGATTCTCAATCACGTGCTTTGCGGAGACTATTAGCAGTATGTTACCTTGTGGCTTTGGCCGAGCGTGTAGTCCGCTCGGCCCTGCGATCTTTTCCACTGAGCGCCGGAACCCTGACTTCCAACAGGGCGCCTTTAACCCTCAGCCAGACACCGGGCGGTCGGCCTGCCGGTCGGACCCATCCCTCTCCGGACGTTGATACCGTCAGACGGCCGGTCGGTCTGTCGGACCCATCCCTCTCCGGACGTTGACACCGCCGGACGTCCGGTCGGCCGGTCGGACCCATCCCTCTCCAGACGGATACCTGCCACTTTGACTTCCACGTGGCGTTGACTTCACCGGACGGGGTCCCCTGTTCTTACCACCGGATCACTTGCGTCCCCTTCAAGTCTAGTCGAAGGAGGTGAATTGTCCGACTGACTGGACTGTGAATCTAGCCGGGCGGCTCCTCCGTGCTAGTATCCTCCGATCGGCCAACCGCAGAGATGGCCTTAAGCGAATCAACAATAGCATTCACCGGATCTCCTCGTGTTCTGCGCCAATCTTCGACATTAAGGTTGAGCATTCTTTCATTAAATGCTCCGAATGGTCGAATGCCATGTGGCGCACTGCCATCAGCGTACGGCGGCGGTGGCATGGTGTTTTGATGTGATCGAAGCGATTCGAAATGGACGGCATGATACACGCTTTGATTCCCGTGACCTGGATCCAACAGTGGAGGCCGCCCGGCCTCCACCCTATAAATCCTTCGTTTCCTTCTCTCCATCATTTGCCTCCGCGATTTCGACCCCTGCCCCCATCACTTTGGAGCTCCGGCGATCCCATTTTTGCTCTCCGACGCTCTCCGGCGCCTTTTCCTTGATCCCTTTCCTCGCTGTAAGGCTTTATATCTTTTCTTCCTCATTTCCGGTGTTTCCCCCGCATTTCTTTCTCCCGTTTTTGCTTGCGGGTACTGTTCCGGTGCCCTCTCCTTGTTTTTGTCTGTCATCTTTCCTGGTTTTATTCGCTCGGCCAATGGCTAGCTCTTCTTACCCTGAAGACCAGTCCCTCGGACCATGGTACACTACCATGCAGTCCCGATTTGACCAGCGTGATTTCGATATTCTGCAAACAACTTCGAAATCCCTGAAAATTTTGAACTTCTTTTAGCTGGTCCTTCCGAAAGCTGAGTCAACGGACGCTGGGAACGTGGCGCTCTCCAGGTCGCTGATGTAGATCTCCTGCTAGTCTCACGAAGCTCCGGCGAACTTGCACAGAAGTCGGGCCGGGAGGGGTTCCCGGCGGCGACCCTCCGACGCTCAAGTCAGGCAAGCAAACAGTGAAGAAAGTGGCTCCAAAGGTGTTGATCGCGTACCTCCGGCGAAGGATGAGGGCCTTTATATAGGGTAGCGAAGAAGCGAGTGTACACATACCGAGGTGTACACGTGTCCATGGCACATACCCAGTAAGGGCTTGTCAGTGAGCTTACCTGACCCATACTGCTACAGTCCAAGCATATCCCCGATGGGACAGCGGAACCCCCTGTCATAAGATTTGGAGTATGGTCTGCACGTGAAACATACTTGCTGTCAGAAAAAGGGTGTCCCTTGTCCTTTTCCCCTTTACTCCAGATATGGCGTCCGTCTGGCCAACTTCAGCGACATCCGGCCGGACATATACGGTGGTTTACTTGGGGAGATTCTCAATCACGTGCTTTGCGGAGACTATTAGCAGTATGTTACCTTGTGGCTTTGGCCGAGCGTGCAGTCCGCTCGGCCCTGCGATCTTTTCCACTGAGCGTCGGAACCCTGACTTCCGACAGGGCGCCTTTAACCCTCAGCCAGACACCGGGCGGCCGGTCGGCCAGTCGGACCCATCCCTCTCCGGACGTTGACACCGCCGGACGTCCGGTCGGCCGGTCGGACCCATCCCTCTTCGGACGGATACCTGCCACTTTGACTTCCACGTGGCGTTAACTTCACCGGACGGGGTCCCCTGTTCTTACCACCGGATCACTTGCCTCCCCTTCAAGTCTAGTCGAAGGAGGTGAATTGTCCGACTGACTGGACTGCGAATCTAGCCGGGCGGCTCCTCCGTGCTAGTATCCTCCGATTGGCCAACCGCAGAGATGGCCTTAAGCGAATCAACAATAGCATTCACCGGATCTCCTCGTGTTCTGCGCCAATCTTCTACATTAAGGTTGAGCATGCTTTCATTAAATGCTCCGAATGGTCGAATGCCACGTGGCGCACTGCCATCAGTGTACGGCGGCGGTGACATGCTGTTTTGATGTGATCGAAGCGATTCGAAATGGACGGCACGATGCACGCTTTGATTCCCGTGACCTGGATCCAACGGTGGAGGCCGCCCGGCCTCCACCCTATAAATCCTTCGTTTCCTTCTCTCCATCATTTGCCTCCGCGATTTCGACCCTTGCCCCCAGCACTTTGGAGCTCCGGCGATCCCGTTTTTGCTCTCCGACGCTCTCCGACGCCTTTTCCTTGATCCCTTTCCTCGCTGTAAGGCTTTATATCTTTTCTTCCTCATTTCCGGTGTTTCCCCCGCATTTCTTTCTCCCGTTTTTGCTTGCGGGTACTATTCCGGTGCCCTCTCCTTATTTTTGTCTGTCATCTTTCCTGGTTTTATTCGCTCGGCCAATGGCTAGCTCTTCTCACCCTGAAGACCAGTCCCTCGGACCATGGTACACCACCATGCAGTCCCGATTTGATCAGCGTGATTTCGATATTCTGACAGATAACTTCGAAATCCCCGAAGATTTTGAACTTCTTTTAGCTGGTCCTTCCGCTCGGCCTCACAGGCCGCCGCATGGAGCTTTCTGTTTCTTCCGCGACCAGTTTACCGCCGGTCTGCGTTTTCCTGTACATCCTTTCATCATAGATGTCTGTAATTTTTTCGGTGTGCCGCTCGGCAGTTTGGTACCCAATACCTTTCATCTCCTCTGCGGTGTTGTTGTTTTGTTCAAGATTCACAACATCCCCCTCCAACTGGAGGTCTTCTTTTATTTCTATTACCCCAAGCAAGCCGAGCCGGGCACCTTCATGTTCCAAGCTCGGCCCGGCTTAGTCTTCTTCAACAAACTACCTACTTCCAATAAACATTGGAAGGATTATTTTTTCTACATCCGTATGCCCGATCAGGCCATCTTCCCGACCAAGTGGCAGGTCAACTTGCCCCCCCACTCCCAAGCTGAAGAAATTCAAGACCCAACCGGACTACCTCCATGCGGCAAATATGCTAGTCGGTCTGCGACTTGACATCAACAAACTTCTTCACGAAGGAGTGATGTACATCTTTCGGACAGTGATCCGGTGGTAAGAACAGGGGACCCCGTCCGGTGAAGTCAACGCCACGTGAAAGTCAAAGTGACAGGTATCCGTCCGGAAAGGGATGGGTCCGACCAGCCGACCGGACGTCCGGTGGTGTCAACGTCCGGAGAGGGATGGGTCCGACCGGCCGACCGGCCATCCGGCGGTGTCAACGTCTGGAGAGGGATGGGTCCGACCGGCAGGCCGACTGCCCGGTGTCTGGCTGAGGGTTAAAGGCGCCCTGTCGGAAGTCAGGGTTCCGGCGCTCAGTGGAAAAGATCGCAGGGCCGAGCGGACTGCATGCTCGGCCAAAGCCACAAGGTAACATACTGCTAATAGTCTCCGCAAAGCACGTGATTGAGAATCTCCCCAAGTAAACCACCGTATATGTCCGGCCGGATGTCGCTGAAGTTGGCCGGACGGACGCCATATCTGGAGTAAAGGGGAAAAGGACAAGGGACACCCTTTTTCTGACAGCAAGTATGTTTCACGTGTAGACTATACTCCAAATCTTATGACAGGGGGTTCCGCTGTCCCATCGGGGACATGCTTGGACTGTAGCAGTATGGGTCAGGTAAGCTCACTGACAAGCCCTTACTGGGGTATGGGTCATGGACACGTGTACACCTCGGTATGTGTACACTCGCTTCTTCGCTACCTTATATAAAGGCCCTCATCCTTCGCCGGAGGTACGCGATCAACACCTTTGGAGCCACTTTCTTCACTGTTTGCTTGCCTGACTTGAGCGTCGGAGGGTCGCCGCCGGCAACCCCTCCCGACCCGACTTCTGTGCAGGTTCGCCGGAGCTTCGTGAGACTAGCCGGAGATCTACATCAGCGACCTAGAGAGCGCCACGTGCCCAGCGTCCGTTGACTCAGCTTTCGGACAGGATCATATAGCATGTATAGAAAGCTTAAAGTTGCTTTCTTTGCTCTATTTTATATCATGATTAGTAAGCTTAAAGTTGCTTTCTTTGCTCTATTTTATAGCATGATTAGTAAGCTTAAAGTTGCTTTCTTTTGCTCTATTTTATAGCATGATTAGTAAGTTCAGATTTGCTTTCCTTTGCCTTGTTTTATAACATGCTTAGAGAGTTGAGATCTGCTTCCCTTGTGTTATTTTCATGTAGCATGCTTGGTTAGTTGTAATCCTACACTTGTTAGATATATCTACAGGATTCTAATAAGCTCTAATAAAGGATTATGAGAAGTGTGAGTAAAGAAAAAGACCAAGGTCTAGTTAAAAAGAGATAACAAGTAAACTAAAATAAGAGGCTAGTACCCGACTTCCAAGGTTGTCGTTAAACAAATCCAGGTGACCAATTCCAAGGTCTTGGCCCTGGTAAGACCAAGGTCTTTACCTCATAGGACTAGAGGCTCGCTACCTCAGTCACTATTAGAGAGCGCGCAAAACAAAGATGGTACTAAGCCTGGGCCCAAAGAAGAAAAGAAAAGAAAAGAATAACAAGAAGAAGAAAGTGAAAGAGAAATTAAAAGATTAATTTCTAGTATAAGAAAAGTGAGAAGAACAAGAAGAAGAAAGTGAAAGAGAAATTAAAAGATTAATTTCTAGTATAAGAAAAGTGAGAAGAACAAGAAGAAGAAAGTGAAAGAGAAATTAAAAGATTAATTTCTAGTATAAGGATATAAGAAAATGAAACAAGTTTATGCTTAGAATCAATAAAAGTTTAGTTCTTTAATTCTAAGCCTACAGTAGTAGTTTCATTACTTTCCTATCAGTTAGTGAGCATGTTTAGTATTCAGTTTTATTTCTGTATACCATAAGTACATGCAGCTTTGCTTTAGCATTACAATTTCAGTATTATTGCATTATTTTTATGCACTTTGAGTTTTGTGAGATAGATTAGTACTTACTAAGCATTTCGCTTATAGTTTTATTTTTTTCCTCCTACTGCAGATAAAGGAAAAGCTAAGATATGAAAGGGAGGCGACAGGGTGGTGGTGGTGATGAAGGTGTGTGATGTCTGGACTGTGGAGAGATCCAGAATTAGCTGGTAAAATTGTCAAGACTCTGCTTTTAGTTTTCTTCTAATGTTATATTAAATTTGGGATTGTAGTTGAGTTTATTTCCGCATATGTAATTAGTCACTTTCATTATTTGTGGAGTGATGTAGTTAGTTGTTTTTGCTAGAGTAGTTCTTTCTTTTTACTGTTATTTTATAACTGTGTGGTTGTGAAAAATGTGTTCCAGCCGCCTGTGGCTGCGTATATATCTTTTGTATTATGGATTTAGTCATCGGTACAGGGGAGACTCTGCTGAAATTTTTTGGTAGGAATTTCTCTGGACCGTGATAAATCTAACTGATGCTAATAATAGCGTCAGTGACTCTAGTAAGTAGAGTTGTAGTTAGGTAACAGTCGCCCTTAGAGAGTAGTAGTAAGAAGGGTGGTCGTTACAGTTAGTATCAGGGCCAAGTTCCATTCTCCAGCATCACACACACACATCAGCATCATCTTTGCCGTCTCCAAGTAAGAAAGTATTTAAATTCTTTCTTTATTTTGCTTTCCTTATTATTAACTTCAGTATAGAGTATTTGTTTTTGAATGCTCAAGTAAGATAGAAGATTTTGTTTCCCTTTTCTATATTCATATATAAGTATGATTAGAAGGGTTAGAGAAGCTATCAAGCCTTTTCCTCTGCATAATTAGATGTCAAGAAGAGGACGTCCCCGTACCGTTCATACTAAGGACCGAGTTCAGGAGAACGAAGAGCCCAGAACCCCTGGGCCTATTCTCTCTGAAGTTGTTGCTAAACTTCAGAGACAAGTAGCGAGCAGCAACAAGTTATTGCCAATCTAATGGCCAATCAGAAGCCAACTCCTCCCACTCCCCCAACCATCAATGTGGAGATTCCAGTGGTGACTGAAGTCCCATCAGCTACCCTGGAAGTCGCCACAGCACCTAGGAGACAAGAAGCATACCTGATACAGTGGCTGAAGCTGAAGCCAGAAAGATTCTCAGACACGATTGAGCCCTGGGATGTCCAGGCTTGGTTCAAGACACTTGAGAGCACAATGGAGCTTCTTGACTGGCCAGAAGTCGAGAAGGGTAAGTGTGTCTCTTTCTGCCTATCTGGAGGTGCTTGTATGTGGTGGGAGCGAGTTAAGAGTAAGAGAGCAGTCAACCAGATGAGCTGGGTTGACTTTGAGACAGAGTTTTACGAAGAAGTCTTCCGTCAACGGATCACCAATAAATAGTATGAGGAGCTTATGGAATTCAGACAAGGTGACCTACCAGTAGAAGAAGCGGTTAAAAGATTTAACAGGCTAGCTCACCTTTGCCTAGAGTTAGTAAGTACAGTGAAAGAATGAGTCAGACTGATGCTCCTAATGCTGAGACCAGAAATAACATCTAATGTGAGTAGCGAAACTCACCGACCATAGATTGGTGAAGAGCTGGTCAGCAAGGCATTAGTGAGCACTATCTGAACAGCAACAAGGCACAACAAACGCAACACAAGACAGTCAAGATAGAAGACAAGACAGTGGGGAAACAGAGACCCCAGTCAAGTAATCAGAACTGGAAGGACAAAGATAACAAGAAAGACCCAAGCAGGAAGATGTTCGGGTAGTCTGTGAGTATCCGAAGGTATTTCCAGAAGGGCTACCTGGACTACCTCCCAACAAAGAAGTGGAGTTTGAAATTGAGTTGGTACCTGGTACCGGTTCAATTTCAAAAGCTTCGTATCGCATGTCTCCAGCAGAGCTGAAAAAGTTACAAGAGCAACTTCAGGAGTTGCTTGACAAAGGCTTCATCCGCCCTAGTCACTCACCTTGGGGAGCTCCCGTGTTGTTTGTCAAGAAGAAGGACGGATCTATGCGAATGTGTATAGATTACAGAGCTCTGAATCAAGTGACGATCAAGAACAAGTACCCCCTTCTCAGGATCGACGACTTATTTGATCAATTGAGAGAGGTAACAGTGTTATCAAAGATAGACCTGCGCTCTGGGTACCATCAGTTAAAAGTGAAAGAAAGAGATATACCTAGAACGACTTTCAGGACCAGATATGGACACTACGAGTTTGTAGTCATGCATTTTGGTGTGACTAATGCACCAGCGGTCTTCATAGACTTGATGAACAGAGTGTTAAAAAAAAATACCTTGACAAATTTGTCATTGTGTTCATCGACGACATTCTAGTCTATTCAAGAACCCCAGAGGAGTATGACACGCACTTGAGAATAGTACTGCAGACCCTTCAGCAAAAGCAGCTGTATGTTAAATTCTCGAAGTATGAGTTCTGGTTAGAGCAGACCTACACAAATAGTGGACAGAGCAGTTAAGAGATTAAGAAATAAAGAAGTACCACTAGTGAAGATCATCTGGCAGAACCAGAAGCACGAGAAAGTCACTTGGGAGCGGGAGGACAGTATGAGATAGAAGTATCCAGAACTATTCTAAATTCGAGGACGAACTTTTTATAAGGTATGGGGGATTGTAACGACCCAATTTTCCCCATTTCAAGTTCTAAAAGTCCATAAAAATATTTGGAAATGCTTTTAAAATATTCTAGAGATTTTTAGGAATTTTTAGAGTATTTTTACGTAATTTTTTGGAGGTCGTTTAGTATGTTTACAAAAAGAAAGAAGTTTTGACCAAAAATATTGAAGGTGAGACTCGAACCCAAGACCTCCGGCCGAACCTGACCCAACCGGACACAGCAAACCAACTGGGCTATGCGTGGTTTGTTAATAAGTATGAAGCGAGATATATATAAAGTATAGTTATAATGGAAAACCCTAGTTTTAAAAAGACCTAAATTTTCTTCCCGAGCCCGAAACCTCTTCTCCCCTTCTCACGCGACGGCGCGACTCCTTCTCGGGCGAAACCGCGGCAGCAAGTAAGCATCCCTCCGGCGGCCGGCGAGGGCTTTTTCCGGCCGGTCCTCACCCGTACGGGGATCACCTCGGCAAGGAGTGCCGTGAACACGAGGGAGAAGCCGAGATCTCCATCGCTCCGGAACCCTAGAGTCTTCCTCTTCTCGGTTGTAAGTTCAAGCAATCAAGGGTAAGTACTACTCACCTATGGTAGGAGTAGCTCCGAGTCTCCGATTTTGTTTCCTTGCTCACGGGATTTGCAGTGCCGGATAGATGATGCTAGGGATTAGTTTCATTCTTTCCTTCAATTGCTGCTTAGTTATGTTGCCGTGTAGTGCTATGTAGTTTGGATTCTTCAATTCTTCCTTGCTGAACCGAATAAGAACGGCCTTAAGGTTTGTTGTTTTGTGATAGTTTAGGTTCATTTGCAGAAATCCTTACAAGATCTTAGATGGAAATTTCTTCTGTTATTTCCTGCTGTAACCGATCATGTGGTTAGGGAATTAGTTGCTCTTTCCTTGCTTTTAAACCTGCTGTACCAGATTTAGCCTTATTGGTTGGTTCCCTTGTAGTTTAACAAGCCTGTACAGTTGGTGATTTGGAAGTGCAGTTTCAAAATTCGGTTGTTTGTTTTTTAGATAACTGTGAGTTATTCCTCCTCCATTATTTAGCCATGACCATTAGTGTTTAAAGCTTGAAACATTGATGTTTTGTGCTTCTGTGCTTGCTGTCGTGGGCTTTGAAGGAAGGAGAAGAAGGGACAGGTTGTGGTCACTGGAATGGATAGTCATGGGTAGCATTTTTGGTCTCTTTTGCTTGTTACTAGGGTGCTGAATAGTGGCAGGAGTAGCCTATATAAGTAGAAGAAGTATTGCAGATTTGGTTTAGCTTATGTGGCTTGCATTATCTCGGATTAATGGGGCTGGTAGTTATCATTCTTTTGCCCTATTTTACAGCATGTATAGAAAGCTCAAAGTTGCATTCTTTTGCCCTATTTTACAGCATGTTTAGAAAGCTCAAAGTTGCATTCTTTTTCCCTATTTTACAGCATGTATAGAAAGCTTAAAGTTGCTTTCTTTGCTCTATTTTATAGCATGATTAGTAAGCTTAAAGTTGCTTTCTTTTCTCTATTTTATAGCATGATTAGTAAGCTTAAAGTTGCTTTCTTTGCTCTATTTTATAGCATGATTATTAAGCTTAAAGTTGCTTTCTTTGCTCTATTTTATAGCATGATTAGTAAGCTTAAAGTTGCTTTCTTTTGCTCTATTTTATAGCATGATTAGTAAGTTCAGATTTGCTTTCCTTTGCCTTGTTTTATAACGTGCTTAGAGAGTTGAGATCTGCTTCCCTTGTGTTATTTTCATGTAGCATGCTTGGTTAGTTGTAGTCCTACACTTGTTAGATATATCTACAGGATTCTAATAAGCTCTAATAAAGGATTATGAGAAGTGTGAGTAAAGAAAAAGACCAAGGTCTAGTTAAAAAGAGATAACAAGTAAACTAAAGTAAGAGGCTAGTACCCGACTTCCAAGGTTGTCGTTAAACAAATCCAGGTGACCAATTCCAAGGTCTTGGCCCTGGTAAGACCAAGGTCTTTACCTCATAGGACTAGAGGTTCGCTACCTCAGTCACTATTAGAGAGCGCGCAAAACAAAGATGGTACTAAGCCTGGGCCCAAAGAAGAAAAGAAAAGAAAAGAAAAGAAGAACAAGAAGAAGAAAGTGAAAGAGAAATTAAAAGATTAATTTCTAATATAAGAAAAGTGAGAAGAACAAGAAGAAGAAAGTGAAAGAGAAATTAAAAAATTAATTTCTAGTATAAGGATATAAGAAAATGAAATAAGTTTATGCTTAGAATCAATAAAAATTTAGTTCTTTAATTCTAAGCCTACAGTAGTAGTTTCATTACTTTCCTATCAGTTAGTGAGCATGTTTAGTATTCAGTTTTATTTCTGTATACCATGAGTACATGCAGCTTTGCTTTAGCATTACAGTTTTAGTATTATTGCATTATTTTTATGCACTTCGAGTTTTGTGAGATAGATTAGTACTTACTAAGCGGTTCGCTTATAGTTTTATTTTTTTCCTCCTACTGCAGATAAAGGAAAAGCTAAGATATGAAAGGGAGGCGACAGGGTGGTGGTGGTGATGAAGGTGTGTGATGTCTGGACTGTGGAGAGATCCAGAATTAGCTGGCAAAATTGTCAAGACTCTGCTTTTAGTTTTCTTCTAATGTTATATTAAATTTGGGATTGTAGTTGAGTTTATTTCCGCATATGTAATTAGTTACTTTCATTATTTGTGGAGTGATGTAGTTAGTTGTTTTTGCTAGAGTAGTTCTTTCTTTTTACTGTTGTTTTATAACTGCGTGGTTGTGAAAAATGTGTTCCAGCTGCCTGTGGCTGCGTATATATCTTTTGTATTATGGATTTGGTCACCGGTACAGGGGAGACTCTGCTGAAATTTTTCGATAGAAATTCCTCTGGACCGTGATAAATCTAACTGATGCTAATAATAGCGTCAGTGACACTAGTAAGTAGAGTAGTAGTTAGGTAACGGTCGCCCTTAGAGAGTAGTAGTAAGAAGGGTGGTCGTTACAATTCTAATGTTAATAGCCTCTCCCCCCTCAATCCTTGAGGTGGGAGCTTCCTCAATTTTATCATCGAATGTTGAGCATCTCTTAACCTCCGAATCTTCAAGCTCTTGATCCAATGAGTCTCCCTCTTTGGATTCATTTTCATTTGGCATTGAGGTTGGATTTTCATGAAACTTCATTAGCTTTGCCCACAATTCCTTGGCATCTTGTATTCCCCTATCTCACACAAATTGCCAAATATTAACTAGTAATTTAGTTAACTAGTGAGGTATCTCCCTCTCCCCCTCACATGCCTCAGATTTTGAACTTGCTCCTTAGTTCATTTGCTCCTCTGAACAAGTTTTACTTTTGTATCTCACGAAGCTTCAAATCCTTCTAAGAGTAAATCATTGATTTATGTCCATCATGAAGAAGTATTGCACCCTTGACTTCCAATGCTCGAATCCTCCCAATCTAAATGAATAGTAGAGGTACTTGGATATCATATATGAATCTTTCCCAGGGTTCCATCTCAAAATCTAAGCTCCCTTTAGTGTTGGCAAATTTTGAGAGTTAATCTAATGACTTATTACTATCGAAGAGCTCAAAAACATACCTTCTTCTTATTCTTCTTTCCTCTAACTCATGCTTCTTCTGGCCGTTAGTCCGATGAAGAGTAGTCTTACTCTAATTCCACCTATTAGGATTTGTGCATGCTAGAGGGGGTGGATGAATAGCTCTAATCACTTTAGCATGATCTTGTGCTCATCATTTGAATGTGCAGCTGAAACTTTGATTCAAAACCGACTCCACATGCACAACACTTAGATTTTACTTAGTATTTACCTTCTTGAGGCGACTAATTCAAAGATCCACTCTAGCTCTACACTTCCACTAAGAACTTCCTTCTTCTTGGAAATCTTCCGGAAGCGGAGAAGCTACTTACAATAAATTCACGATAATACTACAATAAAAAAGAATACAACTTACAAATGCAAGCAAAACAACTTTACAAGATGAGAACTTCACTTTGATCGTTGTTGATATCTTTAGAATGCCTCTTGTTGGTTGGAAATGCAATAACATTTCGCCCTTAAACCTCCAAGAATTGATACATTCAAATCTCTTCGAAATCATCTTTTAAAAGAGGTTGCTCGGGCTTATTTCTGCCTATCAGTAAACTAATTTTAACAATTAGTCGACTTATCTTTATGAATTCAACCATTAAAATTTACAGAGTGACTATTTTTTACCTGCTTGATCATATAAGTCGACTAATTTTCCAAATCAGTTGAGTTGATTTGCTTTTGGATCAAATTGATTCGACTTATTTTCTTAATCAGCTGAATCAACTTGCTTCTGAATCAAATTGATTCAACTGATTTCGCAATTAATTGAATCAATTTTCTTTTGTTCCAATCAATTAAACCAATTGGCTTTTGGATCAAATTGATTCAACTGATTTTCTTAACCAGTTGAATCGATTTACTTCTAAATTATTACCACATTTACATTCGATCTAACGATCGGTTTAAGCTTCTACCTCTCGTCAAAAATCTGGTCCTCGACCTTCTTCGATTTTTCTTGCCTTGCATCCGACCTTATGACCTATAAGGACTTTCTCTTGCCTAATATCTAGTTGACTTCAACCTACTATGACTTCCTTTACTCAGCATCTAGTTCATCGTGATCTGCTGAGACTTCCGTCATCACCAAGTGTCCCGTTCTCCATGACTCACTTGGTCTTTTCATCTCATCCCAAGTATCTGGTCCTCCATGATCTACTTAAACTTTTTTTATCAAATTCACATTAAACTTCCGATCACCAAGTATCCGATCCTCTATGATCCACTTGGATTTTTCTTTTATCAATTTTCTGTTGCACTTCCGCCACCAAGTATTCGGTCCTCTGTGACTCACTTGGACTTTTCTCTTGTCATCTTCCTGTTGGACTTTCGATCACCAATTGTTAGGTCCTCCGTAACCCATTGAGACTTGTCTCTTGCCAACTTTCTATTGGATTTTCAATCACCAAGTGTCCGATCCACCGTAATCCACTTAGACTTTTCTCTTATAGTCGAGTATCTGGTCACATTGACCTACTTGACTTCTTACTGACATATTGATTAAACATCAAAATCCAAACTTGAGTCAACTCGAGATTTGTTAACCAAGTCAACCTTGAGTGAGGTTGATAGCACCAACACACATTAAGGGTCATATTAGACTTGCGTGATATATATAGAGTCTTGTTCAAGGGTGGAGCCAGCCGGGCTGATCTACCTGTGCTGATCCTGAGCTGATCTCAAACCTCCAGGTTGCCTTTCTTTCTTTCTTTCTCTCGCCAGCAACCTTCTTCTCAACGTTTTTGGCCTTTGTCAGCCCCTAGTGGGAGCCTGAGTAGGCTATAATATGGCTCCGCTATTGGTTCTGTTTACCCATGCCCTTATGAGTATGAGCCCAAGCTTATTACCCCCAACATAGTGTGGTGGTAAGAGATAGAGTTTTTTTTTCTAAACAACTAGAGTTCAAAAGCCATGTGCATGTATGCGGCGTTCGACTGATGACGTTGGAGTGTCACGTCAGGAGTCACCTCACTTCCTGAATTCATTAACTGGTTGAAATGTGGAGCTGGACTTTACATCCTAAAATTAGTCAGTGTAAATGGATATTTGGTATAAAAAGAAAATGAACCTACACGCTATTAGACCAAAAATATTTTTTTTAAAAAAAATCTATAAATAACATAAATAATATAAAATTTTTGAAAAACTAGAAAGAATACAGAATTTTACAAATTATAAAAAAAAAGAAAAAAAAGATGATTTATATTTATTTTGACATTTATAATAAATATTTTTTTATATTAATTTGATAATTGTCAAGTAAGGTCTATCAAATAGTAGTTTTTTAAAGTGGAGAGAATTTACTTTTTGTTTTTACAGATTTATTTATTATTAAAAATATTCATAACTTCTAAACAAGTACGGCCTCGATTCAACGCTAGGTCGTGCTTGACAGTGTTCAAGTCCAGCACCGGCGGAGGTGGGCTGAGCATTTATTGCCCAATTTGGCCTATTGTCTAGGTCAGGCCCAGCACAGCTCGGCCCAAATTTTGATGCACTAACATACTGCACACAACTAAAACTGTATTGGGTCAAACTAAGATTGATGGTCCAACCCATTCGTCTGGTCTGACATGTCTTGTCAAATTAGGGGGAACAAAAAGAAAAAGAAGGTTGTAGTGTTGGTGTAAGCTGAAGACTGAAAATAGGAACACATGTTTTGTTGAATTCATCCATTTGGGCAGAAGGAAAACGGTACGGAAATTGTATAGATTCATGAGGGGTGATCCGGAGAAAGATGAGTTGTTAGCTGAAAAATGTGTGTTGTACTAACAATGAAAAACAGATGAGCAGAGTGTGACGAACCAAATGTTGAACTTATAGCTATTTGACGGCCGTGCTTCGCATAATTTGAAAATGGATCGAACGTAATCACTTTTTACTAAAGAAAATTCATTGAATCGCACTTAGCTACTGCCAATGCCTACGAAAACTGGATTTGTATAATTAATTGGCTCGTCAACAAATTTCAAACAGCAATTTATGAAATAGCGCATGTTACTTTAACATTTACCAAAGAAACATATTTATAAGTGCAATTCTTATTTTACCCTCCTGACAATCTAATTTTTTCTATCATTTTTTTCTACTATTTTTCTCTCTCTTCTCTTTCTTCTTTATTTTTTTGCAGACATGCATAACATATGAATAATATTACATAAGATTTAGTTGATTTTTTAATAACATTTTAATACATTTAGAGAAGTCAAAATAAACAATGAATAACATATTTGAACTCTTTGCAATCTCAGAAATTTACTAGAACTGAAATAAGTGTAATCAGAGTTCTCTAGATCCATCAGTGAGTTTCGGTCAAAATCCACTTATGGACCTAAAGAGTTCCGATTGCACCCATTTCAGTTTTTATGGATTTCTGAGATTGTAAGGAGTTTAAATATGATATCCATTATTTATTTTAGCTTTTCAGAGTTGTTAACATGTAACAAGGAAGAATCATTAAAAAGGCCTACGTTGGGTCTGATATGAAATCATATCAGGCCCAATGTGGTCCTTTTTGACGATTCATTTCATTTTACATGTTAACATTTATGAAAAATCTAAATAAATAATGGATATTATATTTGAACTCCTTACAACCTCAGAAATCCATAGGAACTAAAATGGATACAATCGGAACTCTCTAGCTTCAATAAGTACGTTTTGATCAAAATCCATTGATGGACCTAGAGAGCTCTGATTGCACTCATTTCAGTTCTTATGGATTTCTAAGGTTGCAATGAATTCAAATATACTATCCATTATTTATTTCAACTTTTCAGAGATTTTAAAATGTAATAAACAAGAATTGTTAAAAATACCCATATTAGGCTCGATATGGAATTAGGGTCATATTAGACTTAAAATCATTCCATATCAAGCCCACGTTGGACAATATAATTTTCTATTGCCATACATGAAAAAAAAAATAAAGATAAATAAAACATACCTACTTGCAGACAATTGCTCCAAGTTGACTTCTTCGAGGATGACTATGGAAATATTGCTCAGACTCTTCTCTAGAAACCTTTTCAACAATTCCTTCAATTCTAACGTGCAAATATGATAAACAACTTGTGAAATGAATCCAACCAAATGAAGTGTCTCCTTTTCAATAAAATTATTTTTTTCTTGCAAAATATTATATTTTCAAACTGTATATAGATAATACTTGAATTTATAGTTAATTAAGGAAAGTATGTTTATTCTCTAATTTTGTAGTAACCAAATGTCAAATTCAAAAATGCAAGAATCACATAAGCAAAAGTAATATCTAAAAAAATCCCTTCTCCAAAGCAATATATAAGAGTCCTTATGTAATTAAAATTTAGAGTCACGTGGACGTGATATAATTTAATATTAGGCCTAATGTGAGCTTGATATGAATTAGTTTATATTTTAGCTAGTTTTTTTCGATAATATTTCAATACATTTGGAGACGCCGAAATATGTAATAGATAGCACCATTGGACTCCTTGCAACGTCAGAAATCCATAAGAACCGAAATGGATACAATTGGAGCTTTCTAGATCCATCAGTGAGTTTCTGTCAAAATCTACTGATGGACTTAAAGAGCTCCGATTACACTCATTTCAGTTCTTATGGATTTCTGAGGTTGCAAGGAGTTCAAATATGATATCCATTATTTATTTCAACTTTTCATAGATGTTAACATGTAATAAGGAAGAATTGTCAAAAAGGCCCACGTTGGGTCGAAACCCACTAATGGACCTAGAGAGCTTCGATTACACTTATTTCAGTTACTATGAGTTTCTAAGATTGCAAGGAGTTCAAATATGGTTTCTATTATTTATTTCGACTTTTTATAGATGCTAATATATAATAAGGAAAAATCGTCAAAAAGACCCATGTTGGGCATGCTATGATTATATATTAGGCCTAACGTGAGACTTTTTAACGATTCTTTCATTTTACAGGTTAATAACTCTGAAAAGTTGAAATAAATAATGGATATCATATTTAAACTCCTTGTAATCTCAGAAATCTAGAAGAATTGAAATGGGTATAATCAGAGCTCTCTAGGTTCATCAGTGGATTTTGACGAAAATTCATTGATATACTTAGAGAGTTCTGATTACACCTATTTCAATTCCAATGTATTTTTAATATTATAAGGAGTTGTCCTCAAAATGACGCGTCCTCTGATAACTATTAAAGTAATATATGTTTTTTTAATAAATTTAAAAGTTTAGTTGCATTCTTCAATAAATTCCTCCGTTCCCGTTTCCTCGCACGTTCCTGTCCCTTTAATTTATTCGCACGTCGCACTGGTAGATCGTAGACTTATACTTTGAAGTGGAGTCAAGCCGCGTCGTTCCTGCTTATTTCTTTCCTTTCTTTGATCTCGTTCATCTCCCACCCCTCAACCCTCGCCATGGATTGGATCGCCCTCCTCCAACACCTCGGCCTCCCGGAGTTGGTCAAGAAGGTCGTCGAATTTCTGCTCACTAAGGCCTGCTCCGAGGTCTCCCTCCTCCAAGGCGTCGAGGATGAGATCGCTAAGCTTCGGAGAACCCACGAGCGGATCCAATCCCTCCTCGTTGATGCAGAAGAGCGCCGCCACATCGAGGACGAATCCGTCAAGAGCTGGCTCCGCGAGCTGAAGACTGTCGGCTTCGACGCCGACGACCTTCTCGACGGCTTCCGGGCCCATGTCGACGTCTTCAAGCACGCCAAGGAAGCTCCTTCCCGCAAACGGAAGCGATCCTGGTACGACGTCCCAATCCCATCTCTCGGCGTCGACACCCGTCTCGTCAGGCGCTACAACATCGCGACGGAGATTGTCAAGATCCAGAGTAGACTCGACGAGATCTACAAGAGGCGGAAGAATCTTCAATTGAAACCCTCAGATGGGAGACAGCGAAACGAGGGCTCGAACATGGCGGTCTTTTTTCCGGCCGTTGCATCTTTGGATGTATCGAAAGTCGTCGGGAGAAGCAAACAATGCGACTCGATTGTGGCCGCCCTGAAAGTAGATTCGGACTTGCCTCTTCGTGTGATTGCCATCTACGGCATCGCCGGAATAGGTAAGACCACACTCGCCCAATTGGTCTTCAATCATTTCTGGAGAGATCGGGAGGAGGTTTCCCCAAACCCCAGTGGATCTCTCAGCGGTGTCGACAGGCACTTTGAAATGAAGATATGGGTGTCCTTGCCAAAAGTGTGTGACACAGCAAGGGCTACTAAAGAGATCATAGAGGGGATAACTGGGGAAATTTGCAAGCTTCCAAGCCTAAACCACCTGCAAGATTGTCTCAAGAAATGTGTGAAGGACAAAAAATTCTTGCTCGTGCTAGATAACTTTTGGGCAGAAGACTTCAAATTCTGGGAAATTCTGCGCCTTCCTCTGCTGAAGGGAGCAAAAGGAAGCAGTGTTTTGATTACGACTCAAAACGAAGGAGTATCGAGGCTGGTGGCCACTATGCCTTTGCATTTAGAGGGTCTCGAGATGGATGATTCCCTAAAATTGTTTACTGCTTTGGCATTTCCCCAAGCTGAAGAGGACGTTGATCAATTAAAAGACATTGGTGAAAGAATAGTGGAGAGGTGCCAAGGTTCGCCTCTTGCCACAATCTCACTGGGCAAACTCTTGAGATCCGAAAGTAATGTTGACAACTGGGAGATCGTCCTCAATGAAATGCTAGCTCTGGAAGGCTCGGCAAACTCTAGCACTCGTCCAATCTTGCCGAGTCTCATGATAAGTTACCATCACTTGAACTACCAACTGAAGCAGTGTTTTACTTATTGCTCTATTTTTCCAGATAATTTTGAGTTTGACAAAGATCAGCTGGTCAGGATGTGGATAGCAGAAGGTTTGATTCAGCAAAATGGAAGGCGACCACCGGAAGCCATTGGTAGCAGGCTCTTTGACTACCTTCTGTGGATGTCATTCTTCGAACGCTCCACCAAGCCTTGTTCGAATGGAACTATATGCAAGTACACAATGCCCAACCTGATCCATGATCTTGCACGCCTACTGTCTAATAATGAATTACTGATTATGGAAGACAATGAGTTGAATCCTTCATCCGGACAATTTCGTTATTCATCATTACTTCATAGAAAACGTGTCCCAATAATGTTTGAGAAAATATACCATCAGGAGCACTTGAGGGCGCTGAAATTGTGCAATGAATCTAAGATAGATGTGGCCGGGATTCCAAAAGATCTGTTTGGCAAATTAAAATACCTACGGCTTTTGGATCTGAGCAACAGTGGCATAGAAAAATTGCCAGATTCAGTTGGCAAGCTAGTTCACCTGAGATATCTTGGCCTTTCTGAAACCAATGTCGAAGAACTGCCGGAGTCAGTGGAAGACCTGTACAATTTGCAGACTTTGGAGCTCAATTTTTGCTCCAACCTTTCCTCGTTACCCGAAGGGACAAGTAAGTTAGTCAACCTAAGGCATCTGGGTTTGCATCTTGACTGGGAACAGATTAACGATTTGAGGCGCATGCCTACTGGAATTGATCGCTTGACTTCTCTGATGACATTGTCAAGATTCACTGTGACCAATGTGGATGGGGTTGGCTGCAACCTAAAGGAGTTAAAGAACTTGGATCTTCGAGGAGAGCTCTGCATCTGCAAGCTTGAAAACGTTACCAATGCAAGTGACGCTAGTGAAGCTAATTTGGGAGAGAAGCGGATTGACAAGCTGATGCTGCGATGGAGCGGTGCCACCTCTAGCGTGCAACCCGGTGTGAATTTCTCTAATGTGCAACATGGTGCGAATATCTGCAAGGAAGTTGCTGAGAGATTACAGCCATATAAGTATCTCAAATGCCTGTGGATCTTGAATTATCCCGGAAGCAAATTTCCAAATTGGCTGGAGAACAGTGGTTTCCCAAGTCTAGAAATGGTGAGGCTATCTTGCTCAGGAGAGTGTGAATCCTTGCCGTCGCTTGGGCAGCTACCTAAGCTCAAGCACTTGCATATAGAAGGGATGAAGAGATTGAGAAACTTGAAGAACATGATGAAGGGGTTTCTGTCTCTGGAGACTTTTACGATCAAAGACATGCCTGATTTGAACATGCTGTGCAAATTCAAAGATAATTTTCCTAAGCTCTCGAAGGTCGTCGTTTCTCAGTGCCCCAATTTACCACGTCGTCGGCCGAAGGATCTTCCAAGGAGGATAGAGTTAATAATTATTCCACAATCCACTGACAATGTCAACGGAAATGATGTGAGCTCTTGATCTCTCATTCTGCGTAATCTACACGAAAATTTATTTTTTTCATGTTAAGTGAAAACTTACTTTAAGTCGCGCTGTAAGATTGTCATGATGTCAAACTCTACTATTCTCACATTGCATTGACATTTTTGGCATATTAGAAAATAGAATTGTTCTGCTGATGCGGTTGGTCTTCTTTTTTTTCATTGTTTTTTCCCCTTTTTATGGTGATTGTCTACTTAGATAACGTAATAAACAGAGAAATATACATATATACACCGCTACTAGTTTTACAAAATCATGAGTAGAACATAAATACAATTAGCTGAGAGTGTGAGTCATAAATGGATAAACACTGGTACTTGGTTTCAACGGGGAGTATTTGGTTTGTTGGTCCAAATGTATGGAATATTTGTGTAGAAAATTAGTTGACAAAATATTAACCTAACTTTTCTTTATTGCCCACTTACAACTTTATTAAATATATACTATTTTTATATTAAACTGTTGGCTTAAAAATGACTCTTTGTTAACTTTTATTAAACAGCTTGTTCAAAAAAAAAAAGTATTGACCGTTAAGTTTGTGCTGTGACTCAAGGTGACCATATTTTGTGGAACCTGCATTTTAAATGTTTGATAATTAATTGTCTGGCATTTTCCATTTTGATTTATCAGTATATTTGTTATATTTAATCATCACTGGACATTTCTTTGGAACACTATCCTACACTTTGTAGGGTTAAGCAAAATTTGACACCTAACTTATCAAAATGCATTTCCCCCTATATTTCTCACTTCAGTCTTTATTTTTTCCAAATATATTATTCTAAAATTTGTTTATAAACCAGTTTATCTCTCTCAAAATAGTAATTTAATAATTATAATTTGACTATAATTCCCTTTAAATATAATCTTTATATATTGTTTAAAGCGTATTGAAATTTAGTCATTTATTTCTTTTTTTACTTTATTGAATATTTGGAGTGAATTTGAATATAAAAAAATAGTTTTAAGTCCTCCAAGAAAGATAAGTGTATTGGTTAATTAAATTAAGTCGACCAGATTGGTTGAAAAAAAAAATCAAATGTGACAAACGAATAATTGAACCAAATGACTTGGATATATTGATAACTCCAAACATATAAAATGAATTATTCTACTAATTAAATCATTTCATAGTTTTTATGAATACAATTAAAAAGGATAAAAATAGATGATTATTCCTCTTCTCCTTTCATTCCTCTTAATTTGTTGAATGCCTCCGAAATTTTTGTACTCATGCCATCAAAAGCGAGAGAAATTGATTAGATTCTGTTTCAAAGGTTACTCTTCATTCAATGTAATTAGTAACAAGCGTTATACAAATGGCCATTTCATAACCGACTTACTAAACTTGCATTTCAGCTTCTTGATTAAAGGCATCTTCAGCATCGTATTATACTTTATTCAGCCTGGAGTAGCTAAAGTTTATTAACAACTTATTTTGTCAGAACAAAAGAAAAAAAAGGAAATATGTTCCTTATGAACCTCTGCCATCTCACAGACCATGATTGAGTTTATTTTTGTGTCGTGGTATGTATTCTATTCTATAACAAAGGTAACCACAAGATCAGTAATCCAGATAGATTTCAAATGAAAATAAAATCAGAAAGAAAGAAAAATGTCCACGAGCAAAAGCTATTATTTGACGGTCTCTTAAAGAAATGGAATAAGGTGTTGGTGAGAATCACATAAACCATATTAAGTGACAACCAGACACGTATTTGTTCTACAGACAAGTATTAAGATTTTTCAAAAGGCAGGAAAAACAGTGGTACACTGATAGTTTTCTTGCTTCCACAGTGTCTCAAAAGCATCGAACGTGAGCAATGAACGTGAGCAGCTTTGATTAGTGTAAACAAACAGTGGTATAAGGATGCAATGGAAGAGTAGGGGAATTACTTGATGAATTATTATGTTGAAGTAACAAATCATGGATTTCATATTGAAGAAATGAAACGTAGATACCTTGCTGGCGATGTTGCTGGAGAGGCAATAAGTCTTTCATAGCACAAGTACTTTGTATGTACCTAAAAAAGAAACAAAATTTGCGTTCTCAATCTCCAAAAATCCATCTATTTCAATTACCGATACAAGTTTTCCTAAACTCATGAGAGACTATTTTCCTCTTATTACATTTCTAGCTAAATATGGATCAATATTTATTCAATGAAATAAGGGCCAAAGACTAATAACAATTTGTGAACTAATATTCTATTCCAATTTATGTGTTCCTTTCTTTCCTTTTCTAGACACAATACTGATAAAAATTTATTCAAGAAAAGAAAGAACAATGACCAATAATATAAAAACTGATCTTCTATTCTGATTACGAATCTGGGTTTCCAGGAGAGGATGCAGATTTCAAACCAATTTTCATGATATTGAAGATAAAATAACCCAATCTTTGAAACTTGAACAGCAAACAAACCTCTAAAGAAGATAATAATATGCATCTACCTTAGCCATATTTAATGTGACAAATTAATTCTACGATTGCTATTATTTTTTATTGGCTTCTGATAGTTCAGCATATATTCCCAAAATTAATTGACAAGCAGTAGGTAGTATGTCAGTTGCCTGCTATAGTAGATGTTGGGATCATGCCGCAACAATAGCGAAGGATCACTGAGAAGAAACCGAAGAGGATGAAGAAACATGAGAGGAGAGAAGACAAAAATGGTTACCGTGGTTCGGGTATCTATTCTATAAAATGGCCAAAAACTCTCTGTTAGAAAATCTCTCTCACAATTTTAGGATTACAATGAACCTATTTATATTGTCCTAACTTCTACATGGTATTTTGGACTTAAAATACCATGTATAGATGTGATTACCAAAAATCCCACAACTCCACGACTTAACTCGGCGCCTCCAACATGGGTCACGGGCAGGCCATGACCCTGGTCACACCCATGACATGGGGCATGCCCGAGCCAGCGACGCCTCAAGAACAGGGCACACGCATGACCGTGCCTTGACTAGTGGCACGACCATCACCGCTAGCATGGTCTGGCCATGCCCATTGCCACAACCGTGCTTCTTTGTGCTCGTCAAAGACCCAAAGTCGCCATGCCTTTGTCGTGCTTCCTAGCACGGTCATGCCCGGTTTCAACTCCACATGAGCCAACTCCAACAACCTTCATCTTGGTAAATATCCACCCTTTCAGAGAAACACGAGCAGAAGATCTCCACCTAGAATGCTAAGTTCAGGCTACACCTCCTCTAGCAATTAGAGAAATAGATCAAGTTGAAGCAATACTTAAACTTTTCTATGATATGTGGCTTTATCAATATATTTGCAACATTGTTGGAAGTGTAGACCTTCTCAGGTATAATTCCCTAGAAGAAATTAGTTCCTTAATCTTGTGAAACTCACATCAATATGTTTAGTTCTAGCATGATACACCTGATTCTTTGCAAATTGGATAATACTCTAGCTATCACAATACAAAACTCCATCTTGTTGAGCATCTAATTCTCTGACTAACCCAGTAAACTACCAAGCTCCATAGCTGCTTCAGCTACTGCCATATATTCTGACTCAATAGTGGGCAATGTAACTATGGATTGTATCATAGACTTCTAATAGACAGGTCCTTCTGTCACAGTGAACACATACCTATTAGTAGACCTTTTATCATCCATATCCCTTACATACTATGCATCCACATATCATGTAATTGAAGGATAAACCTATTGTCTGATGAACTCAATACCATAATCTGTAGTATTCCTCAAGTATATAACAATCCACTTGACCACATCCTAATGTTGTTGACCATGATTTGAAAGAAACTTACTCACCATACTAACATTTTGTACTAAATCAAATCTTGTGAACACTGGAAGGTTGTGCCTAAAGGACACAATCGTGCATTTTTCACTATAGGCGACCATGCTCAACACGGCAGGGTTGTGCCTAGTTGGCACAGGCGTGCCTTGCCTTGCCTTGCTTTGTGTTACTAGTCCTGAACTCAAAAAAAATAATTGAAAAAAATTGATGTGCCCCCTGAGGCACGGCTGTACAAGATAGCCTTTAGGTGGCTGATCCCGACACTGGCCAGCCATGCCTTTTTTGGCATGGTTGTGCCTCGCGAGGCTCAGCCACCCATGACCAAAATAGGTCAGTCGTACCATTTTGACACGGTTGTACCACGTGGTGAAGAATTAGTTTAAAAAAGCTTATTTTGGGTTGTGTTCTCTCCTCAAACGGTCGTGTACCGTCTCCTCCCAAAGCCAAGTTCAAGTCCTTCTTCCAAACCCTAGATCCATTAGATCTCTTCTTCTTACCTCTCCTTCTCCCATCTCAAATACCTTCAAAGACTCTTCATCTTCCTCTCGTTTGGTACAAGACTTGAAGAGATGGTTTTCCCATTGCTTGTTCCCTTCTCTTATTTCCTCAAGTGAATCCCTTCTTTCCTCTTCTTCATCTCTCTCTCCGTAAACATAACCCCCCCCCCCCCCGGTTTTTCCAATTTTCTTGTTCTTTCATTTGTCTACTTCAAGATGTTGAAGTGTCTTAGAAAGGGAGATGGTTTAAGCGGGGGCAAGGGTAAGGCCGCAAAAAAGGGAAGCGACAAGCACGCGACGAAAATATAGATAATCCTTACAATATTATTTTTTGTAATGTTGAGAAAAAAACTTATTATGATACTTTCATTAAATGTAAGATTGTTTATACTCAATATATTGATAAACATACCATAGAAACTCTAGGGATCAAGGATGATGTTTATTGGATGATCGAAAATCTAGGTTGGAATGATTTGATGACACTACTATGCCCAACCTATCCTAGGATGACCCTTGAGTTCTTGAGCTCTATGGAAGTAAATATTTTGACTGACTATGATGATGAGGGGAAGATAAGATTTTGATTGTTTAATTTTGATTATGAGTGGACATTGGTAGATTTTAGCATATGCAGATGTGAGGAAACTAGAATATTTCCTGAACAATTTAATGGAAAATCCTTTTGGGAGGTTATAGCGGATTGGGAAAAACCTTATGACCCCTCCTGTGCCAAGGTCACTTGTCTCCAAGATTCAATTCTCCACTACCTCCATCGTGTTGTGAGCAAGACTATCTTGGGCATGGGTGATAGTGATGGGGTGGTATGAAAGAGAGAATTATTTTATTTATAGGCCATGTTAAATGAAGTTGACATCGATACACACTTCTATTTTGTTAACCACATTGTGAAAACTAGTAAAGCTTCTTTGGGAGCCATAGTTTTTCGTGGCTTAATTGCCTATATAGCCATGAACTTAGATTGTGACTGCATGGACTCAAAGTTATTCATAGTAGCTTTAGGATTGATATTGCCACTTGCTTGATAATGAAAATGATCTGTAGTGATGGTGATGGATATGAATTTCTTTGGAAGAATGTTTTCCCTCTTAAATTATCAAATCTCGATCGTACTTCAATTAGAAACTGTGCCAACTAGGTCATTATTGATGTCACACCTACCCCCAGTAGAACTACCTAGTCCTTCATCCCCTAGACCCACAACTGCTAGACATTCCTTTTCTTTTGATTCTTCTGCAAGACATTCTGGGTTTGAATTCTTTGATTTCTACGACTCGTTTGATGTACTTCATGCTGAGCATGCTGCCCACCAAAATCTTTTGGATTAACAAATACACATGTCTCAAGACCAGTACCAAGAGATACAAGAAAATTTTACGAGGTCGATCGTATTTTGTAACCAGATCACTAATTTCTTTTATCAACAGTACCAAGAGTGCCAAAGAGAGGAGGATCATCAACGTTCATTGGATTTAACTAAACAATAGGTTGAGTGTCTTTATCCATACCACAAACATATAGGTACTATGCCTCGATTGCCTAAGTTTCCTCCTCCTCCTACTTCTGACTATTAGTGTTTTCTTTTATTGGGACAATAAAATGTCTAAGTTTGGAGAGGATTATACATATGTTAGATCTAGCTTGGTGCCTTTAGTTTTGATTCAGTTACTTTTGGTTTCATTTGTTAGTCTTTTAGCTTAGTTTTTGATCATTTGTTAGTCTTTTAATTTGCTTAACATATTGATCGACTATCAAGTATCCGGTCAATCTTGACCTACTTGATGTCTTGACCAACTAAGATATTAATCAAATATCGAAATCCCAACTCAAGTCAACTCGCGATTAGTCATCTTGGCCAACCTTGACTAGGAGTTGATTACACCAATAATTTTCCACTTTTTGATGTCTGAAAATATGTTTAAGTTAGGATAAACCACTTGTCCAACATCCTACTTCTTATGCCAAGGCATGAATGAAGGTTTCCTAACTTGAACCCTTCATTCTCCCCCTTTGACACATTTTAAAAATCTCTTCAAAAAATTCATTCTATTCTTTAATTCCTAACTTTCAACATCACAATGGAGGTTCCCTACCTTCCATTGTCTTCAACACTCAACCATGAGCATACAATCCTTCATTCATTTACTTATCCTCAAATTCTTGCATTCTCCTCCTTTCATATCTAATGTGTGTAATTTGTACATATTTTTAAACATTGTTTAGCATATATTTGTTATATTTCATGAGCATATTTTACATTCATACACCCTATTTCTATGTGTTTTCGTTACTTTTACTCTTTTAGTTCGGAGAGCTACTTTTCTCTTATTTTCATTGATAGGATATATTTTTAGAGTAAAAATGGAGCATTTAAGCCATGAATTGAGAAGTGGCAGCACGGAACATGCTTTAACCATGACCCATGATACGACCATATTCCTCTGGGAGAAATCAACCGAATAACGGAGTAAAACAAAGCTTCCAACAACCAACATGGGCCGTTCGTGCCTCTTAGGCACGACTGTGCCTCATTCGGAGACCAATAGCCATGTTTTTTCTCCAACAAAGCCCAACACTACCCGACTGTTCCTCATCCTCGAAATTCTACCGTGGTCAGCACGGTTTGTGTTGGGGTTGCAAAGTTACAAACATAGTCCCACATTGAAAACACATGGGAAAGATCATGAGTTTATATGAGAAAAGATATCTCCATTGACATGAGGCCTTTTGGGGAGAGCCCAAGAGAAAAGCCATGAGGGCTTAGGCCTAAAGTGGACAATATCATGCCATTATGGAGATATCTAAATTCTTTTCGATCCTACAGTTTGACTGTGCCTCGACCTCATAATCTGGTTGAGGCCAACACGGGTCGGCCATTCCTCAGAGGCACGACCGTGTCACGAGAGGATTTTTCTCGATGATTAGGGACTTTCCAACCATTTTTCTCTTTTCTTCATTCCCTATTTTGAATTATAGAATACTTTCTTCTATGTCTTTTGACTGTCTCTCACTCTCTATGTGATTCTTGATATATGAACTAAGTCATTGTTAACTTTCTCTATTCTATGACATGTTTACTACTTGTTCCTGCTTGATTGTGTGTGCTTTAAATGCAATAGGATGTGGAGAGTCGGTCACCATGTAGAGGTGATAATCTAGATGAATCATGGAGCCCTAGTGACAGGGGTAGTCTGACAAAGCAGATTTCTCAAATTATCACCTTGATGTAAACTGGCTTGTCGTAAGGGGATAACTATCTTAGAGCTTATTAGGTTTGCCCCAATTTGAAGTCAGAAAGTAGAATAAATAATTTAGATGTACCATGGAGCCCTAGTGACAAAGGTAGTCACGCAAAGCAAACATTTTAACATTATCACCTTACTTAGCAGCTTCGAATTTGGAGTAGGCACTCGGATATAATTCTCCCAAATCCATATTGGTAACTTGGATAGGAAACCCTACAAGCGAATAAACATAGAGGTAAGAAAGTGAATAATACTTAGGCGTCAAAAAGCATCATAGCAAAAATGAAGTCCTAGAATCGTTTGACTCAATCCAATCCCTTCCTTCGACCACTTGCTGACTCTTGACTTTCACTACTCTAGACTCTCTCTCAACAATTCTCTCTCTCTTTTTCTTGAACTTACACAACTTTGCTTGTCTAGATAATTGGCTTTGTAATCTCATTTAGTGTTTAATCAACAGTTATCATGGGATCGATATCTTTATTACTTAACAACAACCGTTCATTTGTGGATTTCACACATCAATATCGAAATCATGTATTTAAGGAGGACCACCCATCTCAAAGCATGCTCCAACTTTAATCATTGCACTAACAATTATTTTTAATTCATAAATCTTTAGAAAATTCTAAAATCTAAGTTATGAGGTTAAAGATTTAACCTTCAATATAAGCCTCCCTCTTAATTCCATTTCTTATTTTTCTAACATCCCTTTCTCATTTTCATCAAGAAAATTCCCTTTGAATATCTATCCAAGTATATTTAAGAGTTAGGGATAGTTAAGATAACCTAAGATTGAGCTTAGATGACTTAAACAAATTTATTTTAGTAAAAAATATAGAATCCATTCGACTAATTTTTTGAATAAGTCGGCAAATATTCTGAAAACTTCAATTTCAATTTTTAGACTAAATTTTAGAAATTCATAAATAATTCTATATTTTAAAAAATCATAAAATTTTATATAGACATTATTTATGTCAAATACTATTAGAAAAAATAGTTATCTATGAAAATATATTTTATTTTCAAAAAATGGTGCAAAGTTGAAAACTATTAAAAACTTCAATGTTCATTCTAACTTTATATTAACCTAATCTAAATGTTATCAAATAATCACTATGTCAAATACATGATTTGACATAGACGACCTATCTCCCTCAAATGTGTCAAAGAACCCCAAACTCGGCACACTCTAAATTATATCATATTTTGTCAATTTGATTAACTTAAGAACTTAATTTTAATTGACACACTATAGAAATCTTCCAAGATAAGATTTGGATTCTCATTCTCAAAATATCATGATATCTTAAAAATATCCTAAAATGTCAATTTCATTATGGTTAGGTTATTACCCTTCCAATTTGGATTGACACACCCTATACCTATTTAATGTGAAGAGATCACACTCTTAGAAATCCAAAATCTATTAGAGCTCCTTGGGTGTATTAGGTATTCACTAGGAATAACTTTCCTAGATACCGTTCTCATGACTTTTCTAGGCTTCTTAGAAGTTTTAGTTATTGTAATATTATCAAGGTCAACTCTTGGGATGACCTCCCTTGTAACCTTGACTTTGTTATTTTGCAAGATTACAAATAAAGTCCCATATTGAAAATACACGGGAAAGACCATAGATTTATAAGGGAAAGATATCTCCATTGGTATGAGGTCCTTTAGGTAGAGTCTAAAAATAAAACCATGAGGCCTTAGACCTAAAGTGGACAATATCATGCTATTATGTAGATATCTAAATTCCTTTTAGTCCCAACCCATGTTCGGATCAAGAGAACTAGACACCAGGCAGGAAGTCCTAGTTGCGGATAGGTAAGGAAGTCCTAACAGGTCGAGTGGACCGAGGGGTAGGAAGACCTGATGGGTCGAGAATTGGACGTCAGGGAGTCTATGGTCCTTCATTTGAGAGGTGATTGTTGGGTTGCAAAGTTGTAAACAAAGTCCCATATTAAAAATAAATGGGAAAAAAATCATAGATTTATAAGGGAAAGATGTTTCCATTGGTATGAGACCTTTTTGATAGAGTCCAAAAATAAAACCATGAGGTCTTAGGCCTAAAGTGGAAAATATAATGTTATTATGGAGATATCTAAATTTCTTTTTGGCCCATCAGCTCACCCCTTAACCTACGATTAATTCTATAATTATATGGAACCTTATGGTATGATTCCATGCTTTCCTTAGACTTAGGTTTGTATCCCAACCTTTCTTGTCATTAGATGACTCTTGTCTACCTAAACTTAGGTTTTGGCTTTTGGACCTTTTAACATTATTTGTCATTTTCTCTAGGATCTTTTCCAATTGATCAGCTCTCAATCTCAAAACTTAATTTTCAATCCTTAAATTCACAAGTTTTGATTTTTCATGATTGCCTTGAATATTTTTCTTTCTAGGCATATATCTACATTGCTTAGGACTTTTGCCTAGATTATTTTCTATCTTCCTATCCTTAGGTAGAGTTATTCTAGCATGATATGACCTAAATTTGTCTTTAGAATTATCATACTTTTTATTATCATGATAATAAATACTAAAATTATGAAACTTATTTCTAGCATGTTTTTTATCATGACATAAGAGAATTACATTATGAAATGATACCTTGGAAGCTCACCCTAAATTTGAGCTTTCTCCGTTGTCTTTTTTTTTTATGCCTCCCATTTGGACATTGGTTATGATAATATCCCAATTGATTGCATGTAAAGCACATAATGTGCTCTTTCCCTTTCCGTACCATGGGTTTGACCTCCTTTAGCTTCTCGCTCGCCTTGGTTTTCAACTTAGTCTTTTTCATCATCAATTTAGGATACTTGTTCTTATAGTATCCTTTTTTTTTCTTTACACTCGAAGCAAATGATATCATCTTTATCTTTAATGCACAAAATTGATATACCTTCATGAGTTGAGCTATCTCCACTCATAGAGGTGGTACATTCTTCTTCATTTACTTTGGATGTTGAGAATTCCTCTTGTTCCAACGTCAATGATCTTTCTCTCAATCCTTGAGGTGGATGTCATTTCTATTTCATTTTCGGATATTGAACAACTCTCAAGCTCCGAGCATTTTGCATAGAAGTCAATGAGTTTTTATCTTCGGACTCATCTTCATTTTGTGTCAATGTTGGACTTTCATGAAGCTTAGCAAGCTTGCTCCATAGATCTGTGGCATCCTTATATTTTTCTAGCTTACACAAAATCTTGTTAGGCAAAATATTTTGATGTCACATGCATAATCAATCAACTTGAGGCAACTAATCCCTTAGTTTGATGTCACATGCAACTAATCAACTTGCTCCATAACTTCAATCAACTTTGATGTCACATGTATAATACCTTAGTTTTATTTGATATCTGCTTCCTTGAGGCAACTAATCCCTTAGTTTTACTTGATATCTATCTCCTTGAGGCAACTAATCTAGGGGTCCACTCCTAATAATCTTCTTTCACTATGAACTCCCTCATTCTCAGAAACTTTTCAAAATAGGAGAAACCTCTTACAAGCTTAATTACACAAGAATACAACAAAAAGAGCAAACATAAATACCATCGAAAGAAAAAAAAAACTTTATAATGAAAACCTTACTATGCTTGAAATCTTGTTGCTTGGAAATATCTCTTATTAACTCAAAAATGCACTAGCACTTCACCTTAGAATCTTCAAGAATTGGCACCTTCAAACCTCTTTGAAATCACCTTTTAAAAGTTATTTCTCGGGCTGATTTCTGCTTATCAATCGACTAATTTTACTGATCAGTTGACTAATTTTACCGGTCAATCGACAGATCTGATGAATTCGATCATTGAAACTAGTAGAATGGCTCATTTTGACATATTTAATCATATTAGTCGACCGATTTACTCCATCAGTAGATGATCATAATCAGTCAAGTTTCCTAGTCGAATTAATAAGCTTCTATTCGGTTTTTAAAGTCATCAGTCAACTGATCAAAACCATGACTGATGACCTAGTTTTACATACATTGAATTTTGAACGATCTCTGTTTTACATCAAAAATCATCTCGTTCTGACATCTGAGTCAAAAGTTATAACATTCAGAAGTTTGATCTATTTGGTATTCAATTGACCTTAACCTACTAGGACTTTCTTTGCTTGACATCCAATCAACTTTGATCTATCGAGACTTCATCATTGCTCGACATCCGATCAACCTTAACTTCCCGAGACTTCACAGTTGCCCAATATTCAGTCAACCTTGACCTGCTAGGACTTCCTCACTCATTGCCAAGTGTCCGGTCTTTCGTGACCCACTTGGACTCTTCTCTTACCAACTTCTTGTTGAATTTCTGATCATTAAGTGCTCGATCATCCATGATCTACTTGAACATTTCTCTTACCAACTTTCTGTAGGAATTTCTATCACCAAGTGGGAGGTCCTTCGTGACGCATTTGGACTTTTTTCTTATCAATTTTTTGTTGGACTTCCGATTATAAAGTGTTCAATCAACTGTGATCTACTTAGACCTTCTATCTTGTGTCAATTCTATGTTAGACTTCCAACCACCAAGTATCCAGTCAACCATGACTCACTTGGACTTTTAATAACTTGTTAAGTATTCAGTTAATCTTGACCTACTTGACTTTTCGCTCAACTAACTTAACATATTGATCGACTATCAAGTATATGGTCAACCTTGACCTACATAATGTCTCGACCAACTAACATATTGATCAAACATCGAAACCCCAACTCAAGTCAACTTGAGCGTGGTCATCTTGGCCAACCTTGACTAGGGGTTGATTGCATTATCATGTTGGACATTGCCTTCCAGCCACACTAGGACTGAGGCTAAGGTTCCTTTAAAAGCTGACAAGTACAACCAAAGAGGTTCTTTCACTACAGGCTTATATAGAATGGACAGATTTGCCAGGTATGCTTTGAGATCTGTGAAAGCTTACACGTATTTCTCATCCCATGAGAATTGAGTCACCTTGTATAGTACTTTAAAGAATGGAAGACTTTTTGTTGCTGATTAAGAGATGAAACATGATAGCGATGTAATTTGCCCAACCAACCTCTTTCCTCATTGGTGTTTCTCGGTGACTCCATGTTCTATAAAGTTTGAACTTTCTAAAAATGGATTTCTATCCCTCGCTCGATGACAATATATCTGAGGAAACACCTACTCTTGATGCCAAGCAAACACTTGGTAGGGTTCAACTTAAGGCCGTACCTTCGTAAGGTGTTGCATGTTTCTTCAACGTCACTAATTAAGTTTTCAACTCTGGCTAACTTGATCGATATGTTATCTACATAAACCTTCACATTGCGTCAAATTTGGTGCTTGAAAAGCTGATCCATCATCCTTTGGTAAGTGTCTTCTACATTCTTTAGTCCAAACGACATAACTATATATAACAGAAAGTCCCGTCAAAGGTGACAAAACTAAACTTTTCTTGGTCCTCCATGGCCAAAGGGATTTGATGGTATTCCTGGTATGAATCTAGCATGTAGATGAATTTATAACCTGTGGTCGAGTCTATCAGTTGATCAATCTAAGGAAGTAGATATTAGTCATTGGGAGAAGCTTTATTGAAGTCTCAGAAGTCAATACAGACCTACCATTTGCCTCTTGGCTTGGGTACCAAGACTACGTTCGCTAGCTAAGAGGGGAACTGGACCTTGCGGATATGTATTGCCTCCAGAAGCTTGGTGACCTCATCATGAATCACCTTGTTTTGAGCAAGGGTGAAGTGTCGCTTCTTTTGCTAAACATGTGGAGACTCCGGAAGGAGGTTGAGACGACGCTCCATCACAGTGGATGCCACACCAGTGACTTCATGAGACAACCAGGCGAAGACATCCTCTTTTAGGTTAGACAGGTGATTAGTTTCTCTTTGAGTTCAAGTGCCAAATCAACTGTCACCTGAGTAACACGATCAGGTTAGCCAGACACAATTTGAACTTTCTCTTTTTCATAGACTGGTTGAGGAATGGATATTACTTGTAATGAGTGGACCTTTTATCTTTGAGTCTTCTGTGGCTTCTTGTTGCTTCTCTCCTCGATAAAGTCACAACTATCAATAGTTCTTCTAGTGTTAACCATCACAGTGTCTTGGCTTAGATTTCCCACAGACATTGTCAGTTTGTTTCAGCCAAATACTGTGGATGATCAAGCACCAATCAACGAGCTTTCTAACACACGCTTTTTCCGGAGACCATCGATGGCTGAGATGAAAGAGCTTAAAATGCACTTCAAAAGAGAGTTAGATTGGTCATGAGACTAATTCTGGGGCTACTCCGATGCTCAAGTTAAGGTTTACTTGAGATAATATGTAAGAAGAAGAAGAGAATGGAGAGGGAGAGTAGAACCTGGTCTAGGGTTTCAAGAAATTAGGGATCCCTTGTCATTACTTTCATGAGTGTTTATATGGTTTATCGGAGAGTATCTTCACGTCAATCAAAATATCATTATTGTGGCTGCTATTAAGGGGACCAGATCCGATAGCTGTTAATTAATGCTCCGTTAATCCAGTGCCACGTGTTGTAGGAGAGCATCTAGGAGACCTAATATGATAATCTCGTAACCGCTCTCCCCATGCTCAAGATGTCATGTGTCCTAGAATATTTACAGTTAATGTCAGCGATCCCGTATAGAGCGTAGGGTCTGTCTTAAGGACGAAAAAAGTGAGGTCGATCTGGAGTGACCTTGAGAATAGACAAAATTAGGATTTGAGATCGAGATTAAGATGATGCCAGGACTCAATGCAAAGAAAGGGTGTCAGCAAATAAGGATGAAATAGAAATGATGTTAGCGATGGCAACGGGGATTGAGAGGGAGTCTGTTGCTGAGACTAAGCGGGAGTTTGTTGTTGAGACAAGATAGAGTCTATCATCGAGACTGAGAGAGAGTTTGTTGCAGAGATTGAGAGAGTGTCCGTCACTGAGACTAAGAGAGAGTATGTTGCTGAGACTGAGAGGAAGCTTATTGTCGAAACTAAGATGAAGTCTATTATAGAGACTGAGGTGGAGTTAGTAGTTGAAACCGAGACTTAGATTTGAGCTAAGGACTTGGATCTGAGCCAAGGAAAGTGTCAAGATCAGGAGCCAAGGCTGAGAACCGGCGCAAGGGTTTGAGATTGAGCCAGAATGAGTGTCAGGATTTAGGGTTGAGCCAAGTAAGGTGTTGAAACTAGGAGCCAAGACAGGGCCTATGGTAAGCCTTTGTTTAGCTTGGCATCTCTGGAATGATGTACTAGACTTGTTGGACTCAACTTGAGTTCCTTCTATGACGAGTTTGACCCTCCATTGGTAGCATGTATCGCTCTTGATTGTGATTGATAATTCAACATGACTTTCTATCCTATGAGCCACATAGGACTAGAGAGCTCCACCGCATCAATCGTCATTGCCTTCACTATCATTGTTGTTGAAGACCGTAGACCATAATTATTAAAAATCAATTTACAAAATAATTGTATATTTAGTTTTGATCAACTTTTAGAGTTTGATAACTTGAAGGAAATGATCATAGAGTTTTACATACATTTTTATTGATCCTTAATAATAATAAATTTATTAAAAGTTTTTTAAATTGATAAACACCTAATTGGGCTTGTTGGCCGGGCCCGGCCCAATTAAACTTTGGTATTTTTACATTGCGAGGGACGAGGGTTCAGGTTTCGTCGTCGTAACTAGATCGATTTCCGCTGATCTGTCAGAACCTCGCCGTCGTCGACATGGCGGCCGCGCTCCAAACCCTCGACGCAGGTGCCGTCGCCGCCAATCCGGTTGTTGCTAGAAAGAGGAGGTCGAATCACAGCAAAGCAAAGAGCTCAAGGAAGAGGTTAAGGCAGAGGACGACACCCATGGGAACCGCCAAGCATCAGAAACCTACCGAGAAGATGAAGAAGCTGTTCCAGAAGAGAGCCAGGGAGTATAACTCAGACGAGGAGGAGGATGACGCAGACAAAGATTTCCCAGAGGATCCTTCTAGCGACGAGGAAAAAGACGAGGACTTGGGTGTGGGAGATTACGGAAGTGGCGGCTCTGAAGGCGATGAGGAGGATGAGGAGGGAGTGAAGCATGGGATTACCAGGCTCCTCGAGGGTTGCAGGGCTTTTAAGGTCGCTTTTGCAAAGATTATGAAGAGGAACCTCCCTGATGATCCCCTTGTAAGCGTTATAATTAGAGGTGTTTGATTCTTAACGAGATTAATGGGGAAAATTTTTTTTCCGTTAATTTTTTTTGTCTTTGGTCATCTTAGGGTCCAATATTGTCAGCGCACAAAAAGCTTGTCGCGGAGAAGCTTGCAGAAGAGGATTCTGAACAGAAGATGAAGGGGGAGACGAAAAAGCAAAGACATTCAGTCAGTATAATTATTACCTTTCATTTTGTTTCTATCCTTTATGTGGGCTTCACTTGGGGCCGTATAAATATAGTGTGTATTTATTTTCATTTTATTTCTAATATATAATTTAGGCAGACGAGAAGGGCCACACAAAGCCTGACAATTTCTTAGATGCAAAGGAGAAGTTTCTTATCAGTGTTGCAACTAAAGGAGGTAGTCTTCGTGCTTCTAAAGGATGACAATTAAAAACTTCACAATTTTTATTATTCCAAATGGTAGTTATACACTGTTTTGTAGTTTTTATCAGTGTTGCAACTTAAGGAGGTAATCTAAGTTCTTCAAAGGACAGCACTTAAAACTTACACAAGTTGTGCTCTTTCGAATGGTTGTTACAAACTGTTTTTCTTTCTTTTACATCTAACTAAATAGTATTCTTCTTGCATGTGTGTCGATGTCTTGGATTCTCAGTTGTGAAGCTATTCAATGCAGTAAGAAGACAAACATGCCACTTTTGAGTTGTAAATTATCATGCATATGGTGGTTGTGCTATTTTTGACAGTAACATCTAACTCTCTTCCCAGGTAAGTAAGGCACAGAGTTCACAAAGTGGCTCGAATCCTTCGAGTTCCAAAGATGCAAAAGGTAATGAATGGTGAATCCATACTTTGACATGCTTTGATACTGGATCCAATTATGAAATTCATCTCTCTATTTCTATGAACATTAGTGCCTTAGTAATTTTATGATCGAGTTCACAAATTGAACTGTGCAATGGAAACTATCCTTGCGCCATTTGTTTTCTTTGATTCTATATATGTTCAACTAGAGGTCAAAGTAATAAGGCTGGTGTTATGTACTACTAGTAAATCTTTTTTGATATTAGAAAGTGGAAACTAACACCTAGTTTATCTCACATGAAGTGTTGAGAGATAATGGAGGTTTGTAAGCTCAGATGAAATATTTGTAGGTAGAGAATGACTACAATGGTGACATGAAACTTAGCTTTTAAATCTAGTAAAGTACCTCGTGGGATTGTTTTATGTTGTTCTAGACAGGCAACTTCACGAAGTAACAACTGAGTGTTTTGTGTAGCATGTCTTAATACATATGATGCCTTTTCATGCTTTACTTTGATTCATTCTTCTCAGTTTTATCCATATGACTTCTCTTATAGATTGGTAGCCTTTGATAATCAATTCAAGGTAACTGATATGCAAACAAATGATCCATTTCTTTATGAGGAAAGAGATTGATACTGTAGCAAAAAGTTTATTGAAACATAAAAAAAAATTAAATTTATCCATTAATATATTTGCTTGAAGGTGTCAGTCACTTTATCTATTGCTAATGCTTATACATGGAGAGTTTTTTCTGCAATGAGGATTTTAAAAATAGATCATGAAACTGAATGAGAAATCATGGTGTGAATGATTATTTAGTTACTAATATAAAAAAGATGCATTTAATATTATGTATGAAAACAAGACGTTCATTCAACAATTTCTATCTATGAAAACATGCCCAGGGCAATTGTTATATTTTTGTCCTTTTGAAATGATATGAATAATAGCCCGTATGCTAGTATTTTTTGTGAGCATGTAGCACTTGATGCTAATGATATGCCCTATGGTAAGTGAGATTTGAGAAATTAAACTAGTATGTGCTCAGAGATCTTGTATGTGTTTTTGTCATATAGATTTTGGGGAGATGTTTTTGTTCTCTATCATATCATCTCGCTTATGAAATTAGACATTTAGGTGATTTATTTTATTTTATTGTGGCACTCAATACCTTTTGGGTTTTAGATCTGCCACAGGTAAGAGCAATTAAATTTTCCTTAGTTTTGGATGCAGAGTAGAAGACCAAGTTTTGGTTGCTTGACCTTTGTGTTTGACAACTGACATAGTTTAAGCTAAATCCCAAGTTTTCTTGTAGTCACATTGCTCGAATTTATAAAACATTATTTCTGTGATGATATTTCATGTACAATCATTTGTGTCCTTAGCTAAATGTAGCCTAAAAATGTAAATTCATTTTTCTCAGCATTCTTTAGTGACTTCTGTTTCTTGTGATTTCAACAGTGCTGGCAAAAAGAAGAAAACAAGCTTTTTTTTCAGAGCTACATAAGCCAGCACCACAAGTATGCTATTACTCTTCATCACACGACTTGTTTTGGTTGTAGTCACCTTATAAATGCAATGTGCATGCTGCTACTCTTCATTTTCCTTTCACTTAGATATTTTAATGTTTTTTTTAGCTTTCTAGTATGATTTATTCTTCTGTTTACAATTTAGTCAGTTATAGTTCACTTTCCTAGTTTCCTATTACCGTCATGCAACCTTAGTTTGATGCCTAATGTTTCGCATATTACTGACAAATGATTTCAGTGTAAGTATTGTCACGAGACTCTTTAAATCTCTTGCCTTCTCTTGCAAAGCTCTAGTATGGTACCTCTAAATTGACATTGAGATTCTCTAAAATTATATTGGGAGTTTCATGGATAAATTGTTGAGGTTTTTATCAATGTGTTCCCTCAATGACTTGTTTTTCCATGAACTGGACTAATATAAAATGCATGCT